>NW_024609838.1:83342857-83522426 GCF_016920785.2 Ixodes scapularis | reverse complement strand
AGCAATTCGTGTCGCAGTGAGTTGACGCATGTATACACTGTCAGCAGTGTCAGGATTGAATTCCAGGCACGGGATGGAGGGAATCCCAGGCTGTTGTTTTCATTTCAACTGAACTCCTAAAAGTCAGCCCTTGCTAATCAATGCCACATTGGGTAATTTGGTGCTGAGGACGTCCACCATATCTGACGCACATTTTATATCTGATATATATGATGTAGCCGGCCCTCGAAGGTTGTAAACAGTTGCATCATGGTGCTTGACGAGGCCTCCAATCCCATCGCAGGCGTTCTTGCCTCCCAGTAGCGGATACTAGCCACTTGGCCGACAGGTACTCGGTTTTAGCGTAGCTCATGAAGTTGGTGCTTATTCTTGAAGTAGCTTGCTCCGCCGTCACTGACCCACATAAAATGTGCGTAGAAAGGAGCAACGTCCTCAAGCCACTCGTGAATGTTCCCAAGGCCGTAGTATGCGCGGGCGGAATCGTGGCTGGTGTCATCACTGATCGGAGCGCAGCTACAAGTTCCTTTTTTTGGTTGTCACTATGCATGACGTCGCATGTGAATATCTTCTCTAATAATATATGGCAACCGAAGAGGTTGTGCCCTCTAATGGTTTCGCCTCCCCTCCTTTTCCACCAATGAACGCACCCCTTTTTGTGACGTGATCCTCCGGGTGACCAATTAATCAAAAACACGAAAGATGCAGCTACACTGCCTAAAACGTGGACGGGAACGAAAATACGACGTTTCGGGCGAACGTACTTCTTCAAGTGATAGATACGAAACACGGCGAGAAACAAAGAAAGGGTCGTATACGTCACAGGGCTATACATTTGTTACTCACCGATTTTTTGTTCCTTACACGAAGATGGGCGTCCGCCCGAAACTTCGTGTATTCCTTCCCGTCCACGTCCTATTTATTGTAGCACAATAATATTTCTTTTGTGATTACGTGCCGAACATCATTGTTCTCGGCAGCCCCATTTTCTTACACGCTGAGATAAACATCTGCTATCGGAACCACTTCTGTTGATTCCTTTGCTTGGCGTACACAGAGACGCTACACGCCGACTACCGAAAACGTACCCTGCTAAGCGTGCGACAGGCTAGCGTCTCTCGATTGCTCCGGCTCATGCGTACTTTTTTTTTTTTTGTTTAAATCTTGTACGAAGAAAAAAATAACTTGCTAGACTTTATCACTTAGAAACTATCGCCCACCCCTGCGCTGCCAATCTGACCACCCCGGAGCACTCTTACGGGCTGTAAAAATTATGAACTTGTCAACTACGGGTATGTATAAGACACAGAAACAATGCAATAATATTTTTGCACATCATGCTCATAGATACTATTGGCGTTATTTTGGAAGAGTTAAAATATCGAAGATAGCATTTTTTTAAATTGATTTGCAAAAGCATGCATATTTAGTAAAATGCCTCGATTTGAGCGTTTCTCGTAAACTTTTCCTGCTAATCAGTACAACAATATTTATAGCCAAATAGAGGACAACACGCTGGCAAAGTTTGAAAACGGGCTTGAATAAATGCGGACAAAAAAAAAAGTCAAAAACTTTGGCAGTATTGCTCAATGTGCCGTCGTCTGTGCGATTTTTTATTTCAAAATAAGGACGTCGATACGTAGTGATAAATAATTTGGGTCAACCATCCCGATACGGGCCAGCAGCCACAACACATTTTGGGGGAGAGCTGCCTGAAATGCCAATTTTGCTAAATCCACAGACAACGCTTCAGATTGAGCAGGTGTTTCTGACTTGTTTTCTTGAAGGTAAGTAACTTTGGGGGGGGGGGGGGGGGGGGGGGGGGGTGCCCATTAAAATTATGCATGCACATAATTTTAACAAGCAACCTTGCACTTCGGTAAAATGGGTACCGTTGCATTGACGACATCTTTTTTCACATATTTTCACAATATGGGGGCACATTAGCATTTTAATGGGCAACCCCTCTTAATAGAGCTGCCAAGCATTTCATCATTTCTTTTTTACAAAATATTTGTTTCTACATCTCTTTTTAGCTGAGGCACTGAAGTAGCTCATGTTCTGCTGTCCAATATTTTTCACTTACACAAGTTTCTGTGCAACGATATTCTGAAATATAACTTCAGGGTCATTGATGCACCTGGAAACGTGAGCCATATACTATGGGGATTGCAATGCAATGCAATAGTAAATTTATGCACTTTGGAGCAGCTCTGCTGCTTTGTCTAAAATGAAGAGAAAATAATTGGCACAGAAACTTTAACTTCAAAATAGGTGAGATAGGGTGCAGCAAAACAGCAACTAGCTAGTGTTTCTCATATGATGCACCTGCAGACACAGCTGTGAGCTGCTAAAATCTGTTGCAAGCCAAGAATAATAGGTAAGTGGAGAGAAGGAAACCACCATTGCACCATGATTGGTTGTTTTCTCCTCCCCACTCCCCTGCTCTCCAGCCTCCGCTCTGCTGATGTTGAAAGAGTGGCGGGCTCTGTGGGAGGGGCTTCCTCTTGCTGTTCTAGAGTTGCAACAGACCAGAGCGACCTGGAGGTTTTCTAAAGTGCAGCTCAAGCTGGCCGGATCAAATTAAGGCATCATATCGGCAGCAAATTCTCACAACATAAACACCCTTGAGAAAGGGTTCAGAATTGAGACAGCAGTGAAAATGCAAAATAGTTTGGTCGGTTGTTTGTAAATTATTTTTCTTTAGCTCTTTGTAGCTGTTTTCTTCGAGCTTAATTTAAACAACAAAAAACGAGTGAAATTGTAATAGCTCTTTATTATATCTAAAATTCTTTTATGGGTACTTCTTCCGAGGTGTAGGGCTATCTCAATGCTCCCTGCGTATGCAAAAGAAAGATGTATATAGTCATAAGCTAAGCACAAGGCTGTCGAAACAATACAAAACAAGGTGAGCCTGACATGCACACAATACAAATAATCCTGCTCGATCTGCAAAGAGAGACCAGCTCACCTTGATGAAAACAACTGGTCTGGACCATAAAGGAAGGCCAGCACATCTCGGCGCCTAGTCTTTTCCTCCGAGGAGACCTGCGCTTATCACAGAAAATGTAGTTTTAGTTGAAAACCAATTGACATTGCAGGAGAGAGGCATGAAATATGATACAGCAAGTAATGTCCGTGACAAATAGAACACAGACCACAGCTCACTTCCAGTAAAACACCGTGCCTTGGGCCTCAGGCAATTAACGAAACAAAAACTTGTCTACGCTCAATCTTGCACTTTACGTGCAGGAAACCTGCAATAGACCCTTTCCGAAATTCAGTGCCATCTGGTGGTTTGTAAAGCAGTTTAGGTTTTGCCATATCAATGGCGGAAACGAACTTGTATCGGCACCGTCGCTTTCGCAAGTCAACGGCACGCGAGGAATTGTTCGGTGTGAGTTCTTTCTCGATCACGTTCAGTTCGATGGTGACCAAGAACTTGCATTCAGAATTAAGCTCCAACCCACTCAGATGCCTCGAGAAAATTCCCTACACCAGTGTGCTTTAAAGCCGATTGTATGCCGCCCACAGAGTGACTGAATCTGAGTTATTAGAAATAAACGCTTACGTAGCTCTTGTGTTCCATTCCTACGTCGCGTCGTACTGACCCCCCGAATACAGGCCTCGCAAGATCCGCTTAGGATCATCTTCAACGTCTTCCTTTATCAGTCACTAGAAGACCGCCATTGGTATGGCACAGATGCTGTTCCACAGATGATGATAGTGATCAAAGTAGCCAGACAGAATTTCGGAAAGGGTCTATTGCCAGGGAAAATGCAGATTTAGTTGAAAACCAACTGACATTTCAGAAGAGAAGAAAAATCTTGGGCAGCAAATAATGTCTGTGACAAGTAAGACGGGTAGGAGACCATAGCTCACCTTCAATAAAACAATGTGCCTGGGCCGGCCAGTTAAAAGAAGAACACCTTGTTCGGACCCCAGTCTACGCTTTCATCTGAAGAAACCTGCGCTTAACAGGAAAATGCAGTTTTAGTTGAAAACCAATTGATATTTCAGAAGACGAGCGAGATAAAACCTGATGCGGCTAATAATGTCTGTGATGAATAAAACACAGACCACTTGTAATGGGACCATAGCTCACCTTCAATAAAACTCCATGCCTTGGACGATTAAAAAAACAAAAAAACTTGTCCACGCTCCATCTTGCGCTTTACGTGCAGAAAACCTGCAATTGCCAGGGAAAATGCAGATTTAGTTGAAAACCAACTGACATTTCAGAAGATAAACCTAGTGCAGCAAATAATGTCTGTCACGAATAAGGCACAGACACTTAAAGAAGAACATAGCTCACCTTCAATAAAACAACGTGCCCGGGCCGTTTAAAAAAAAAAAAATAACAGCTTGTCCGGACCCCAGCTTACGCTCTCGTCTGAGGAAACCTGCGCTTGTCAGGAAAAATAGAGTTTTAAGTTGATATTGCACAAGAGGAGCAAGACAAAACCTGATGCAGTGAATGTCTGACGAATAAAACATGGACCACTTGTAACGGGACCATAGCTCACCTTCAGTAAAACTCCATGCCTTGGACGATTAAAACAACAAAAAACTTGTCCACGCTCCATCTTGCGCTTTACGTGCAGAAAACCTGCAATTGCCGGGGAATATTCAGATTTAGTTGAAAACCAATTGACATTTCAGAAGAGAAGAAAAATCTAGTGCAGCGAATAATGTCTGTGATGAATAAGGAACAGACACTTGCAGAAGACCATAGTTTACCTTCAATAAAAACGATGTGCCCGGACCAGTTAAAAAAAGAATGACTTGTCAGGACCCCAGCCTACGCTTTCATCTGAGGAAGCCTGCGCTTATCAGGGAAAATGCAGTTTTAGTTTATAACTAATTGATATTACAGAACAGAGGCATAAAAAAAAAAACTAATGTGGCGAATAATGTCTGTGACGAATAAAACAAAGACCACTTTTAAAGAGACCATAGCTCAGCTCCAGTAAAACACTGCTTTGGTCAGTTGAAAAGAGAAGACTTGTCAACGGCTCATCTTGTGCTTCTCTCCGAGGAAACCTGCGCTTGTCTGAGAAAATGCAGTTTTCGTTGATCGCAACACCTCAAGGCCAGGTATTGTGTTCTAGGATCTTTTAGAAATCATCCGCAAATTACAACAAGTCACATATGCTACAGGTGAAAACGAGACTATTTTAAGACTACTAGGGCAACATATGAAACCTGCCCACTGAATCACTCTAAAAATATGGCATATAAAAAGTAATTAGGTTGATGATACATATAAACTATGAAAAACAAATAAAGTCTTCCAATTTTTAAACATTCTACAGCGAGAACCAAAGGGAATCTAACCCATTTTCGCGAGAAGCGGCACTGTAATTTGTGACGTATCGTAAAATACCGGGCAAGCGCCCACTCAATATTTAGACATAATCGCAAAAAAATGGGAGATGGGCGCTTTTCCGGTTATTAATTTTACATTTCAACGTACTGCGCAGACTTTGTCAGATATTACAAATTTGGGAATGGGCACTTAGTGGAGAGTGGGCGGATGCACGGTATTCTACGGTATGTTCAGCTAGGTGGTGGATTTCTTTTATAAAAATTTCGAAGGAGAAACTTGCCCCGGTCAAATGTTACAAATAAATACAATAGGTTTCCTATGGACAGACATGGAATCAAGGCTGTCTCAGGTGGAAGTTTAAAAACGCGGTTGAGGGGCACTAAACTATATACGAGACAAACCGGGTGATGAGAGCGAAGTAATAAGTGTCTTCGTTCCTACCTTCAATGTTTGAGCTAAATCGAACGTCCCATTGGCCCACAACATTTTCAAGCTCCAATCTGAATAAGCTCAAAACCACGTTGGTCCATAACAAATATATTGTTTTTATTTGTAACTCTTTGCTGAGGTAAGTGTTTTCTTTGGTACTATTTTAACAAAACAAATCCACAACCTAGCTGAACCTACGTCACAAACCACACTACCGTAGCAAGCGAGACTGATTTTTTGGGGGGGGGTCAAGTCGGCTAGCGCACACCAGATCGGAGCATGTGGAGCGAGAGCTCGCACTGCAGAACTTAGGGATCCTGGGTTAAATCCCCACACATGCTCATTTGAACTGGATGAGCATCGTACCCGCATGCGGTCGTGTCTCACTACTGCGTGTGCTTGTTAAAGACCGCAGGCTAGCGGTTCTACTGCACTGGCTAAATCGCTCATCTACAGCGAGTTATTCGTCACAACTTTGAAATGGCTGACTAACTACACGCTGTATAACTATCCACATAACCCAAATTATTTTTACTGATTTTTGCGATGTATATAAATTTGTGGGCTAGATTCCTTTGGCCCTCGCTGTATTGTAAATTTACAAGGACCTCAAGATTCTAATGGTAGGCGGCGGTATGCGAGCCTTCATTGTACCTAATATGAATAATATATATAAAATCAAGTTATCTAATCTGTCTATCATTTTAATTCCATCTAGCACTATAAATAAAACACTGTCTCTTTAATTTATGCTGCAGGGCTGCCGCATATGTCCTTGCTTTTTCTTTTATATTGTGTACCATTTGTAAGAACTGAAGGCAGTACAGGAACTTTTAGAAACATTTTCGCCTTTAGTCTCGTATCCCCATCGGTCAAATTAGAAAAAGAAAATCGAATTAAAGGAATTCCTTCCAGCGCAGCTCTTGGGCGCCTCTTTACCGGCTTCAGCGGCGTCGGCGTCGCCGTAACTGCGCGGTGCATTATAGGACCTTTCCCATGATGCAACACGTGTGGAGGAGGACGAGGGGAGGAGGAGGGGAAGAGGAGAAGAGAAGAGAAGGGAAGAGGGATGAGGAGCAGAGGAGGGACAGGGAGGAGAGGAGGAAGGGTATACCCTCCCCTCTTCCTCCTCAAGAGCTATGCTCTAATTCGGCGTTACGGGGTGTTGTAAACGTCTTTTTCTTTTTTTTGATCCGATAAAACAAATTTTTATCTGCAATAGCAAAAATCAAGCATCACAAAATATAAGAGGGAAAGACGAAAATAGAAAACACACCATTAGAGTGAACGAATCTTGTTCAGCAGACCTAGAATTCTGGCTGGGATTCCATTGACCTTGTTGTGACCACGGGAGCTGGACTTGCTACCTTTAGATGGGTTTATCTGGCCAAAATGCCTGTATAAGAGGTCAAAGAAACGCATGTCAATTGAACATGAACAACTCACATTCTTGGGTGAAAGATGTCGAGATGTCCTTGTGCGTGTTTATACAGCCTGCCTTTGGGCTGACTTTCACATGTCGGTGGCTGGTTCCCACTGCGCAGCAAAATATCTCGTGCAGTATGGCTGCTAACCCGAGGCCTTTAGAGCCAACATGCAGTAGTGATACACGAACAGATGCCAGTATAATGCCTATCAAGATTAGAACAAGTGAGGCGCTAGTCCGACTGTGGATTCCTGGACTCTGCAGTGCGAGGTCTAGGTCCACATGTTCAGGGTTGCGGTGCACTAGCATAATCGACCACCAGTCCTGCCATGAACAAACACTGAATTCTGACATATCTGTACCTCTGAAGGAACTCCAGCGTGTACGAGGCCTCCTTTGGGTACTTGATGTTGAAGACGAAATACGCTCCCAGGAGCGAGCAGAGAGCGACCTCGAGACTGCTTGCCTCAAACACAAGCACCCTGTCAACAACCAGCGCAATCTGGAGAGGGTCATCTAGAAGCGTAGAACCTAAGTGAAAAAAAAAAAAAAGCAAGATGTGATGATCATCAAACCGACATGTTACAGATGTAGTTAATTTATTGCAATCGTAACGGTTCAAATGGATGACAGAAAGGACATTGCAATGAGGTAAACTAGGAAATATGGATGCTCTGCATTGGAATACAGTACAAGCTCGTTACAACGGATCTTGTTGCAGCAGAAACTTGGATACAACATACTGATTTGTGAAGCTCAGTTGGTTTTCCTATTTGTACCACTGATTCAACTTCCTATCTGAATAATACATAATCCTTTTTTACAACAGAGCGAAATAGTAGTCAAAACCAGGGCTCGGCGATATCAGAGATGCATGTATCTCCAATACTAACTTCAGAGACAGTCGAGTACCTTGTATCTGGTACTGCCTGCCAGGAAAAAATGTATCAATGTATCAGTACCTAATACCCATTTTTACAGTATCGAGTATTTTGGAGATACCCAATAGTTAAGAAATTAGCATTAACTTTTAAAGCTCACTTCCAGTTCATTTTCTTTCTGGCAAAACCAGGCTATCCTTCTTTCTATTTTGTGAGCTGTACATGCAAATTGCACAATTTTGTTTTTTGGAACTGTGGGAACGGGTCGGGTAACACCTTCTGTAAAAGGGCAGACAGACAACACCGGCATCTTTGTTGAACTGACATCTCCTCAGTTGAAGGCCGATAAGTGGACTAATGCAATGCAATATATCATCATTAGAGGGTTTTAGTAAGCCGGATTTTCAGTCCTAAAGTGATACCCACTAAAGAAACACGTTTAAGGGCAATGGAAGGGTATCGTCATCGGGATTAACAAAACGGTCTATAAAAATTTCAAGATCTCTGCTAAGCGTGCCTTTGAGCTCGGCAGAGAGCTATCAAGGCAATCGTGGCCAGTAGCATTTGGCCTCTTTCTTTCCTGGTTCCCTGCCCTCCTCATTTCCAGCTCTCCCTATCCCCCGTTTACCCTCGTCACTCCCATCCCCTTGTCTTCCTCCTCTCTCCCTTGTTGGCTGTGCGTTTGTCAAGGTAAAAGGTGACCCTGACCTTGGACCCTTGACCTCTCCTCCTCCCGTGTCCCCCATCCCTTCTAGCTCCCCTCCCTTCTCCCTTTCATTCCCTCGTCTCCTCCTCTTTGCTCCTCCTCTCCCTTCTCCTCTATATCCCTCTTCCTTCCCACTCTGCCATCCACCTCACCCTCCTTCCCCTTTATTCCTTCTTCCCCCTCCTCCTCACTCCCTTGTGTGATTATGTGTTTGTGCAATCGTGGACTTAGACCGATATCTCTCGATTTCCTCCACTCCATCAATTCGCCTCCTAACCCAGAATCGTTAAGAATTTCTTTATAAATAACACAATCAAATCGCCTCCTAACCCAGAATCGTTAAGAATTTCTTTATAAATAACACAATCGTCAACATAGAGGCCTATGAAAGAGGAGATACGTGCAGGAAGGTTGTTAATATAAATAAAAAATAAGTCGGCCGAGTACGGTACCTTGTTGGACTCCGCAGCTAACATGCAAAGCTAACAAAAAACGTTTATGAAAAATATCAATACCAGAACCCATAAAATCCAGGTGAGAAATGTTTATAATCAATGTAAATTAATCAGGTTTCCTGCTTTCCAAATACTTGCGATGGAATTTCAGCTATGTATCGAAGCATCTAGGATACTGCATGGAGCATTTAGATCAAAGATGGACTTTGCGTCTGTATCTTGTATCAGTACCTAAATGTAATTTTCCATGGTGTCAAGCATACTATCGAAAGCCCAGCCCTGGTCAATAACAAGGGCCATTATAACGAGCTTAGACTGTAATTGCACTACTCCTTTCACAATTTTCTTAATTATCTAAAAATTAAAAGGCAGTGCAAAACTATCTCACCAAGGACCGCAAGGTGAGGTGTATCTGGGCAGGAGCCAAGAACACTGGCAGCTGTTCAGTGCTATAATGAATACAAAAATCAAGAATATTTAATGGTGTACTTGTTATTGATAAGAAAACAGATACTTCCATGGTAAAAAATTGGTCAGCAAGGCTGAGAATCGAGAAATTAAATTAATAAACTTTTTGCAGCTAATATTTAAATGCCATGAACAATATTGTGCGTGGTATTATGCACTTCACACAAGGAATTGCAGTCAACAGAGCAGATGATCACTGCCTCACAGAGTTGACCTCTGCAATTGATTGCATACATTTATGAATAACTAAACAAGTTCATGGAATAAGATTACCAAGCTCACCGGGTGAAATGAGATGAGAGCCTCTGGATTCTCGTCGAAGTAGGTAGTCAGGAGCTGAAGAACAAAGGTGTAGCGTGGTGGCGCTTGTCCATTGCAGTCCAAAGTTTTCTGGATTGTCTGGAGGAGGGACCTTGACTGAGGCTTCCATGCTCTCCACATGACATCAAAGAGCTGATTTCCTTTCGACGTCAGCTCAGTGGTGAAGGCAGTGTGGTAGGAAAACCCAAGGAGTGTATCAACATGAACGAAGAAGTGTGGCTCTTTGAAGAGGTGAGGCCAAGACTCCGCAATTTCAAGGAGTGTTTGCTGCATGGAGTTGATGTGCCTCCTCTGCAGTGCGTAGGTTTTCTTCATAGTAGAGGAGATCTCCTCTAAATTGGTGGCTTTGCACAGCTGCTGCCTCATTACCTCTAGATCGTCCCACGTGTATGGCGCACAGTCTGGCTCCCATGCCACGCAACCGTGGGAGTCTGTTTGTCTGCCTTGCTTAGATAATGTTGCTTCTGGTTCGTCATCTTCAGTTCTTCCCGGCCCTCGTTTTGCAGCATTGTGTGGCCGACGCCTGTTATCCATGTATACAGCAAGTTGTCGTGATAAAGATGACGTACCGTCACCAATAATATTTCCTGTCGACATCACGTCAGCAAAGGAGTGTGGGTATCTTGCCACAACCAGGGAGGCAATCTTGCTTACTTCTTTGATTTTGGGTTTCGGATCATGCACTGCGATTGCTTCTCCCAGGAGTTTGACCATCTTTCGTCTTAGGTAAGGCTCTGGCACCTTCTCCTCTTGGCAGGTTCGTACCAGATCTGCAGGCATTGCGCCCCAATCCACTTCAAAAGAACTCGCCCAGCGGTCCTTCGAAGCCCTCTCTTGTGATGCGCGGTGAGCCGTGGCTGCCGCTGGGTTTGTCGGTGTTGAAGCTGCTGATGTTGAGGGAAGTGCACAGTTTTCAGTTTGCAGTTGGGACCCAGATTTTATGAGATGTAAAAGCTTCCTGATATGCAAGGTCTTGAGGAAAGGCTTTAAGTCCTGTTCTTCCAAGTATAGAAGGTCTTTTGCTGTACTGTATCCCTCCTCCACAAGGTGGGTCACCAGTGCGTCAAGTTGGTCATCGGGTATCTCGGGTACCAGTTGTGTTATAGTTGCCCTTACAGAGTCCATCTTTATTTTAGGGGAGAAATACAGTCAATGTGATTAGATTAAATTTCCTTTACTATCAAAAAAAAAAAAGTGACAGGAGACACTTAGCTATTTTTATAAAGGCATTCTAAAGCGTTAAGGAGCCTGGCAAAGCATCACTGTGATGAGAACTACAGATATGCAAAACCCTGCATGAATACAGCGATCTGATCATGCAATCTGCATCTGGAGACTTTATACCCACACCTGAACTGTATCTTCGACTTTCTTTTCTACCGGTCATCCAAAGTGTTCCTTTACATTTCTCCTATATCATAAACACAAGCGTGAATTAAAAAAGATTCCCTCGCAGTCACACTTCATAAGCTGTTTGATTTTCTTTTTATTAAGATATTGCATCCACCAGTTCACTGTGGATACCCACAGATACACAGGGCTCTACAGGTAAGGAGTATATTCCACATCATGTTTCAAGGAAACCACATTCCTTGTTCCACAGGCATAAATGTGCAAAGGAGAAAAATCCAGAAGCTGACTGTAAGCAACACACAGAAAACTACCTCTGCAACAATTTACAATTTTCAGTCCCATGCTTGCCCATGTTGTTATTTTGCATGCCTCTACCGCAAACACAACCTTCCCGTGCTCAACGATACAGCAAACTATTTTGCCAGCCATTGGCTCCCTACACTGTTGGAAAAAAATTACCGACCCCGCCACATACTCTGTCCCTCGATACACCAATGTTTGACTAACTTCAGCAGCTGACAGTTGAATGCCACAGCTCACTACACCATCAGTGAGTTCTTTTGAATACATTCCCTCTACAAAAGACAATGCATGCTCTTGAAGCAATTCATCTGGAAAAAGCTTGCCCGCTCTGCAATATGACTGAAGCATCTCGTGCTTCCTTGCCATAGAGTAAGTAATATTTTTGAAATTTTGAGTGCTGCGTATGATTCGCTTAAAGTAGGAATGCTTGCTCTCAAAGCGAAGCGTTGACAAATGGCACAATGGACCGTATTCGTAGCAGAGGTCGGGGTAGTGCCTCAGATAATGATGTTTGGGTTTTAGAGCTATGCCAGGAAACAGATGTACCCTACGGGACAAATAGTCATCAATGAGAGCACGCAAGTACTCTATTTGAGTCACATGAAGTTGAGGCGATGCCAAGATGGTTACAATGTCTTTTAGGATGAGGTATAGCTGCCACGCCTCATCTTCCACATCTCTGACCTTGTCAAAGAGCAGGACGGGCAAAAATCTGACAAGATAAAATGTCTCTACTGCCTCTCCTCTACAGTTTCCTTCACAGGAAACTTTGCACGGCCGGTTCTTAGAGTCATGCCCCTTAAGCTTCATGTTCGCTATTCTTGAATTGAGTTCCTCAATGCTGAACCACTTCTTCTCAATGGCGAGTCTCCGAAGGATAAGCGATAGGTCATATGGGACTACACCCTCATATAGGTCGTGAGCAATGCACGGGGGCAGGCCAGACGTGGCATGAAAACTCAGGAGTGAGTTTAGGGATGAGTCAAACTTAACCCCAAGACATGAGTCTAGTCCTTCTTCCTTGATGCGCTTTAGACATTTTTCATAGCTCTCAGCCGTACGGCGAGGTCCCATCGATCTAAAATCGGCCATAAAGGCATCTCTTGTCACTTCGCAAAAGCGACAGAAATATTTTGACCTTGAAAACGACTCTACAAAGCCCCCTATCCCGTGGCTTCCGAGGTTGTCACCGAGACATGACAACAAGCCGCAGTTGTATCTGACTCCATTTACTGTAACACCATCTTTTTCAAGATCTGCAAGGTCTGATACAAGAGACTTCATCACAACATCATGTCCCACTTTTTGTAAGGTGGACTCATAGCACAACATTACTAACTGCATCGCATGAACTTTTGTTTGAGCGAATGGTGGCATGTTAGCGATGGTGTAGTACATCCCCAAGATTTTGTGTTTTTTTCTGGCAGATCCTAAAGGGTTAGCAACTTCAAATGCATCCTGAAATAATAGTAGCTGAATGGTGTTCTCACCAGCAATAAAAAAATTGGACTCTCCATAGAGCTTCCCATCAGTGATGTCTTGGAGAAAGCCAGGCTCCAGATCGTTTGTGCGAGAGAGTAGCTTCTGAACAGAAATGTCAGAAAGGAAAGCCTCTAGTGTTTCCTTCACTGGCACATAGTGAAAACTTCTAGCATGCGCACATTTAACTTCCACAGGGTCTATCACGACAAAATTATTTCTGTAGAACTGGCTCCTCGAACGCATACTACGCAAGACCCCACTGTCTGGGCACAGAGGAGATTGCTCAGCTTTCAGTTCTGCCACAACTGCATGGCATACTTCTGCGCTGACATCGAAGCATTCCAGAACTCTACAAATGCCTGAAACTTTGCTGTCTTTAGCTACAGATTCAAGAAAGTACATCTCATTGGCAATACTCTGGACAACTGATGCAGGCACTAGGTGCATTGATTCCAACTTCATAAAAAACAAGGCCAGATGTGTTGTTTCTAACAATGCCTCACCAGGGCCCTCACAAGATGTGTTTGCCTGTTCAGCACTGTGCGCGAATGAAAGAGACTCACTGTTCTCCATGTCAGTTCTAGGTTGTGCACCATCACTATCATAATCATGTTGACTGTATGACGATGGGGGTTTTGCCTGGTGACTATGACAGCGACTCATGTGCGCCGAGAATGTATTTGAGTTCTGGAACTGCCTTCTGCAGTTTTCCATGAAGCAACTTGTCTTGAGGCCTGAACTGATGTGGCCTTTGATATGTTTGGTCATTTCCAGTCTGCTCCAAACCTTTTGTGAGCAGAATGCGTGAGGGCAAACATATTCTCTCCCGTCGTGATGAGATTTCTGCCCACTGTGACATTTTGACGTGTGCACTCTTAGGGCATTGAATGAGCGGAAAGACCTGCTACACCATTCTTTCAAGCAGGGCAAACTTAGGTTGTGACTTGTTGAATGAAGCCTATAGTGTCTCTCATAGTGATACAAGTTTTTCTGTCGCAGCTTGCACACATGGCAACTGTACATGATGCAGTTTTAGTGATGTGAACTTCCGGCCTGAAATGGGAGAGTTTTTGAAATAAGAAATAACATAACCGATGAATACTGCCATAATGCTGTGCTTATGTAACCAACGGCAGAGGTTCATAAAGTATCAAATGTCCAGAAGAGGCAGATTCCTATACTGAAAGTGTGCGTTAAATGTGTTCATTTGACATCCTGGTTTAATTGACCCAGCTTTTCATTAGTCAACGATCCAAAAATAGCAAAATGTTTGTCGAATCTGTGTTACATTTAAATTGTAGAACAGGTGTCCCACTGTACAAGCTATTTTGATGTCTGTGGGCTTGTTTCAATTCCAAAAGTTAACTACAAATGTCTGGGTAAAAAAGAGAAACATTAGATGCCCGCAGTAATTACCACAGAGGAGAGAGTATGTGAATTAGCCATCCGCATGTTATGGTTGCTAGTGATTTGGCTTCAAATTGCGCTGCTCTAGCATGATTCACAAGAAAGTTACAACTCCGCAGAGAGTGAAATACCACCACCGCAGACCGCTCAAGTGCAAAACTTCTTTTTTGCCTATAAAACACATGGTTTGGAGTGTTGCCCAATTTAAAAGAGCAGCACGCCGGCATTTCGCCCTTTGATGTTTGAGCACACTCCTCTGTGGAAGTAGTCAAGTGGTATATACGTACCTTCAGACTATGGTGATGGCAATTACGGTGCAGGCCTCGCTTGCGACCACCACTGGACAGAGGGACGCAGAGCCAGGCAGAGCCCTGCTGTAGGTCTGGGTAAAAAAGAGAAACATTAGACGCCTGCAGTAATTACCACAGAGGAGAGAGTATGTGAATTAGCCATCCGCATGTTATGGTTACTATTGATTTGGCTTCAAATTGCGCTGCTCTAGCATGATTCACAAGAAAGTTACAACTCCGCAGAGAGTGAAATACCACCACCGCTGAAGGGCAAAACTTCTTTTTTGCCTATAAAACACATGGTTTGGAGTGTTGCCCAATTTAAAAGAGCAGCACACTGGCATTTGGCCCTTTGATGTTTGAGCACACTCCTCTGTGGAAGAAGTCAAGTGGTGTATACGTACCTTCAGAGTACGGTGATGGCAATTACGGTGCAGGCCTCGCTTGCAACCACCACTGGACAGAGCGACGCAGAGCCAGACAGAGCCCTGCTGTAGGTCTGGGTAAAAAAGAGAAACATTAGACGCCTGCAGTAATTACCACAGAGGAGAGAGTATGTGAATTAGCCGTCCCCATGTTATGGTTGCTGGTGATTTGGCTTCAAATTGCGCTGCTCTAGCATGATTCACAAGAAAGTTACAACTCCGCAGAGAGTGAAATACCACCACCGCTGAAGGGCAAAACTTCTTTTTTGCCTATAAAACACATGGTTTGGAGGGTTGCCCAATTTAAAAGAGCAGCACGCTGGCATATGGCCCTTTGATGTTTGAGCACACTCCTCTATGGAAGTTGTCAGGTGGTGTATACATACCTTCAGACTATGGTGATGGCAATTACGGTGCAGGCCTCGCTTGCGACCACCACTGGACAGAGGGACGCAGAGCCAGGCAGAGCCCTGCTGTAGGTCTGGGTAAAAAAGAGAAACATTAGACGCCTGCAGTAATTACCACAGAGGAGAGAGTATGTGAATTAGCCATCCGCATGTTATGGTTGCTATTGATTTGGCTTCAAATTGCGCTGCTCTAGCATGATTCACAAGAAAGTTACAACTCCGCAGAGAGTGAAATACCACCACCGCTCAAGTGCAAAACTTCTTTTTTTCCTATAAAACACATGGTTTGGAGTGTTGCCCAATTTAAAAGAGCAGCACGCTGGCATTTGGCCCTTTGATGTTTGAGCACACTCCTCTGTGGAAGAAGTCAAGTGGTGTATACGTACCTTCAGAGTATGGTGATGGCAATTACGGTGCAGGCCTCGCTTGCAACCACCACTGGACAGAGCGACGCAGAGCCAGACAGAGCCCTGCTGTAGGTCTGGGTAAAAAAGAGAAACATTAGACGCCTGCAGTAATTACCACAGAGGAGAGAGTATGTGAATTAGCCATCCCCATGTTATGGTTGCTGGTGATTTGGCTTCAAATTGTGCTGCTCTAGCATGATTCACAAGAAAGTTACAACTCCGCAGAGAGTGAAATACCACCACCGCAGACCGCTCAAGTACAAAACTTCTTTTCTGCCTATAAAACACATGGTTTGGAGTGTTGCCCAATTTAAAAGAGCAGCACGCTGGCATTTGGCCCTTTAATGTTTGAGCACACTCCTCTATGGAAGTTGTCAGGTGGTGTATACATACCTTCAGACTATGGTGATGGCAATAACGGTGCAGGCCTCGCTTGCGACCACCACCGGACAGAGGGACATAAAGAGCCCTTCTGTAGGTCTGGGGAAACAGAGAAAAATTAGGCGCGCGAAATAATTTCCAGGGAGGACGGTGCGAAAGCCCTTTCTGTTAAATTACCATCAGCATGTTATGCTGATTTTAATGACTGAGCTCCAACTGTCGGTTCCCGAACATGATTGACAGGGAAGTTATGGCTCAAAAGACAGTGAACACTGACGGCAGGGTTCGTTTAACTTTCTAGCGTAAGCAACAAGTGCTTTAATGTACTGTATTTTCCGGTCTAAAGACCCTAGGAGCCAATTTTGCCTAAAAAATAAGTTTCGTTTGGATAGTTGGCGCTCAATGCATAGTCCGCAGGGCAAAACGTAGGCTGAAAAGCTAACATCCATAGTCTGTCAGTCCGCACCTCTCGCACAAAAGATATTTGCGGACGAAAGTCTGGATTTTCTTGTGCACCTCTCCTGGGTGAACCGCAGAGCTCTCAGCTTGACCCACATTGACCGCTTGCAGGCATCCAAGCAAGCAGTGTGTCACACGCAAGGCATAGAAAGCCTGAGCAACAGATTGAAAGTGTGACGTTCACTTCTTAATCCCGGCATAAAACATTTGAAAATCTGCAAGCCAATCAGACCAGTCTGGTGCTAACGAAGGATCTAGAAACAAAAATTAGTGCATAGTATAACCCGTATCTGTAGATAGTCTGCACAACATAAAAAAACAACTTTTATACATGCATAGTCTGCAGACTATAGACCTTTCCAGCGGCAGTCTCGAACGAAGCGAGCGGGTAAAAAATGCTGAGTCACTGAGCTGTGGACGCATGCGCAGCGCCCGATATACCGCTCAGCAGATCAACAGCGCATGCTTAGAAGGCGTTCCACAGCCCAGCAGACAAAGATGGCAGCGCGCAGCAGGGGATTTCTGCAAAGGTCTATAGACCAGAAAATATGCACTGTCTGATTCCAAAGCGCTGCACACTTCCGTTTTGCCTTTTGATGTTTGGCCTACTTATACCAACACACTCATTGATAGAGTTAGTCAAGTGGTGTACACATAATTTGAGATGTTGCTGATGTCAGTTATTCTACAGGGTGTCACAAATGAAAATTTACACGGTCTTTTTTACCGCAAAAATAAACTAGGCGTCGCCGAACGCTCATTCTCCGCCCAAAGGTAGAGCTAGAGGTCACAATCAGATGCCAAAGTTTCAGCCCGATCCGATGACTTAATCAAAAGTTATAAGTGATTTTCTGAAATTTTCAATGGGAAAATGGCGGCCGACGGCGTTTTCAAACACATGGGGCTCTATGGCACCAGAAACCGAAAACGGGCGAAAATGGGCTCCATTTTCCCATTGAAATTTTCAGAAAATCACTTATAACTTTTGATTGAGTTATCGGATCGGGCTGAAACTTTGGCATCTGGTTGTGACCTCTAGCTCTACCTTTGGGCGGAGAATGAGCGTTCGGCGATGCCTAGTTTATTTTTGCGGTGAAAAAGACCGTGTAAATTTTCTTTTGTGACACCCTGTACATGACTCACTTTCCGCCACAACATAACACAGGGTCACATAGCCACACAAAACAGTGATACATGTTTGGGTAAGAAAAAAGTTATGAAAAACAAATTAACATTATGTACACGCTTGAATTTGCATGGACCAGGTAACGGAAACCTTTTTGAACTTACCGTCTGCATAAATGTACTCGGTGTGACTGTAAAAGCCGGCACGTTTGGCACGCTGGCAAAGTTTGCAGCTGGCGATGAACGATATAATTGCGATGAAGATTTATTTTTACAAATTAAATGACCAATTACCCAGATTAACAAATATTTTAAAATGAAACGTTTATTTATGAAAGATCTACATTACACAAAAAAAAGGTTGCACCTGTTTTTTTTGTTTTTCTTTCGTCTTGCTTATTCGTTTGGGCGTCCCCAGAACGAAATGGGAAAAACAACCGTTCGTCCGGTTGTTTTTCCTGGTAACATGACATCAAAAGTACTGCCAGCGAAATGGATACGATCGCTGTCGCGGCTGTGACGAACACGGCGGCATAAACATCGAAACCGAAATGTCGCGAGTGAATATACGTACGTCAACCGCGCGAGCCTATGCGGAACCACTACGCAGCGAATTTCTTTCAACCGCTCTACGCGCTCTACCTCCTTGGGAACATCAGTTCGTCTCCCGATCTACAAGCGCAACACACAGAGAGATCGCTCGCGATTTACAAGGGGCACAGGAATTCACTCGGCGAGCTATCCAGATTTGCAAAAAGAAGGCACTAACATTGTTCCGAGAAATGCACAATTTTTCAAACGCCTCGATCAAATCATTATTTAACGCGATTATTTTGCTGGACACCAGCCTCTTGTAGGATAGAGGAGGCTTCTTTTTTGCATTCAGTACTACATTACCGGAGCCGACGGCAACGAAAATATGCACTGTAGCCGTTCTTGTTCTGTTTTTAAGATTTCACGGTTTCAGAGTTGACGAATAAGAGAAAAAACATAATACTCTAGGCTCAAAAATGTTTGTATGACCAGTTTCAGGTAAGCACGTTTGAAATTTGAACCTTTAAAGACACGCCAAATGTATTGGATTTTAAATACAAAAGTTATTCAAAAGGACGCACTCACACTCGGTCCTCATGCAGCACCGCAGACACTACCGACGGCAATGCAGAGCGGGGACCAGTAGCACTTTGTGGCGTATACAACATGTTCTTTGGAGTACCGATTTCAAAAAGCTCCATCCTTCTTTTTATGCCTTTCGATGTTTTTTTGAAGCAATAAAGTAGTGTTCACATACCTTTGGACGTCGCTCCGCCAGGAACGAACGGAGGGAACGGCGCGATACAGCCAAACAGGCCACGCCAAAAACCACGAGGCTTCGATTGCTGCGCGAAAGGGTAAAGTGCTATCGGAAACAATATGAGCGTGAACGCGCTTCCGCAGTGACAAGCGGAGGCGCGTTCACGCTCATATTGTCTCCGATATTACATAGAAAGTTTGTTGGAGTAGTGCATACCTTTGGACGCCGCTTCCCGCAACGAACGAATGGAGGGCACGGCTTATAAGGCAACGCCAAAAACCACGAGGTTGTGATTGCCGCGCGGACGTAAAGAGAAAGTTTGTTAGTACGTCCTACACGCGGCGGTACTGGCGGTACATGAACAAACGCGACGATGCGCCGGAAAGGGAAAGGGGGGCCTCCGGGCGTCGAGGTCGAGCACGGGTCGGGTTCGCCCTTCTCTGCGCATGCTCGGCGTCCAGGCGCCTGGCATGCTCCGCTGGCTCTCGGCTCGCCGCGCGCGCTTTTCGCCCCGTTCACTCCGAGAAACGATCACAACTCATCTTTTAAAAATACGAAAGCGCGTCGTACTTTTTGATTGTGAAAATGCACGTATATTTTACGTACATTTTTTACAGTGTAGTTAGCAGTTCTTGCCGGCACCGCTCAGCTGGTAGCGTTATCCGGGTATTTTTGTTTTTGCATTTACTGCAGGTACTTGAGCGGTGTTGTGGCATCAGGTTGCGCTTGGTTTTTTTTTTCTTTCGTGCTTTTTTCTTTTCTTTTGGAACTGGCTGGTGATGTGCCCATGCCGGTGGCAGTTGTTAGCCTGTCCATTCCAGTTTTCTGTGGTAGAACATTAAATAATAATCGCGAAGAGAAAAATAACGGGACTCGAAATAGTTTTACGTTTTATTTTATTAGGCATGTAAGACGTTTATTGGAATCAACAAAATAGGAACAAAATACAAATTATGAAAGCCTGCATTCAAAATTTCTAACATCAATTTGAGCAAGGAAAAGGTATTGGCAGTGGCGCAACTTAAGATATTTTAGTCGCTGCCTTTGGCCTTCGCGGTCTCTGTTCAAACCTTTTAAGAAAAATCTAAACCTTAAAAGAATATAGAACTTCACTACAGTTGCCAAGGTTTTCTTTCCATGCTCGGGGCACCCTATCTGAGGCAATTTCGAGGACTGCAGGCTCCGTGCAAACTCTTGCATGCTCTTTTCATGCACACTGTTCTTGCTGAAGAAGCTAGTGAATGCATCCTCCATGGCTGCTACTGTCTTTGCCAGGTTATCAGTGGGATAAATAAGCCCACCGTTATCAAAATGAGCCGTGAAATAAGAGTTAACATCATTCATCGCTTCTTTTTGAGACACGCACAACTCGGCTGCGCAACTCGTGCATGCATTCTTAGCTACCGTTTTTCTAGACACATAGCCAGCAACGTAGTACACCAAAGCCGCGTTGCTTTTTTTGTTAGAATACCCTTCATGGTCATTTTCTGGGTGAATGGACTGAAGAACGTCTTCTGCTTCATCAATGTTTCCATTGTCCAGAAAATGGTCCAGTTGGCCCGACAGACACTTCGCTGTGACAGTGGGCACATCTGCAGTACTCAAGAGCGATTTAACGACTGCAGGAGGGCAATTGCCTCCCTTTGGTGACCTCGCAAGGTTGTAAAAGGACAAGACGTTGACAGTTACTAAGAACTGTGACACGGTTGGGTGGTCGTTACAGCCTGCGGATTGCCTGATTATCCCAAAGAGATTTTCTAGTTTGTCCTGGCTCAAACGAGCAGTTAAAAGGTATGTAAATCCTGCAACAGAGTTCAGGTAAGATAGCAGGTCAAGCCTGCTTTTAATTGTGACCCTGAGCCCAGAAGCTGTACTTCCTGTCAAAAAACCTCCTCCAGCTGGCTTCGCGTGGGCCTCCCACTCATTCAGATATACTAAAAAGTTCTGTAAAAACGTTGCGTTTGGACTGCCAGGCTTCAATGCTCTGGCGCTCATCCTTGCTGTCATAATACGAATGAGTTTGTTCATCTGCCGAATCAAATCCTCTGTTGGCTCTTCTGTACCGTGATAAAATCTGTTTCCTGTGTTCAAAGAGCCCCTTAATAACTTCATCCCCGAAAAGCTGGAAAGCGAGATTTACTTTCATCTTTTCAAAGCAGTTAGGCTTGATATGTGCAAGCGTAATGCTAGGCATGGCCTTCAATGTTACATTGTCACGGTCCACGTCCCAGGCTGCCTGTATTACGCCACTGTGGACATGACCAGATGGTGTCAAATAGCCCTTTGCGACAAATCCATTCCGAACATTCTTAATTAAATGAGGAAAATCTGAAATGAAGAAGGGCTGCCTCGTTGGGTCCACAGGATGCCGTGTGCTGTTTTTGATGCGGCCATCTGCAGAGACTAAAACAAAAGAAGTGATAACAATTTGACGGAGGACATGGGTTTGAAACTTTTGAAATGCTAGAAATAGGTTGTTGAAATTTGCACCAGTTTTCTACTTCGTTACTAGATTAGGCGGTGCAAAGTTTGGGGCATATCCGACCGCCAGTTTGCAAGTTACAACATTTTTAATGTTTCGCCGCGCAGTGTAAAAGGCGTCCTTTCGAACGTGCCCAAGAAGGCGAAAATCCGCCATGCCATTCGCGATTTAAAATTCTCCAAAGCTGCGCCTTTTCATCACGTTTTAAGGGCTCATTTACTACTTTATCGCTAACATGGCATTACTCAACCCAGCAATGCAGAGGAACTTTACTGGGTGATATATTGCACCATATAGAGTAGAAAAAACAGTTCCAGAAAATCAATATTTTTTTCAGGTTTTGTTTCGATTTTGGAACCCGCGTCTTCCCTTTACACCCTGCAAGTTTGCATGACCCCCTTACCTTGTACACCAAAGTGTCGCCACATGCTTCTATTCCAGCTGGCACCATCACATGTTACGGTGTTAACAACCAAGCCAGCTTGTTCTGCAAGGATGGTGGTTTCTATGATGATCTTAGCAAGAGTTGGTGCCTTCACATTGCCTCTCGCAGCAAAAACACCAAGTATCTGTGTCCAGTTCCCTAAAACAGGCACAATCAGAAATCACATGGATGTAGTGTTGGCAACAGTCCCTAAATCGTAGCCCTAAGGAACGTAGATTTGATGCGGCTTAGCGGTGAATGGCTGGAAAAGTACAACCATGCCGTGGTCTGCCAGAATGCCTTTCTGGTCACTTGGTGATTGCTCGCCAAGATCAACGAAGCCCTCAATGCCACCTGAATTGCAAAAATAAAATAAAGAATACAATATATTTAGTCCCTAACTTTTTCTTACACATCTTCATTTGTGAATTTTTGCCTAGGCATCAATTGAGGCCAAGGCGAGCTGGCCTTCAGAAAACGGAATGCACAGCTTAGACCAAGCATACTCATGAGCTTTTAGAACTGGACATCCTCAAATTAAACCAATGTGACTAATGCAACAATACGCTATTATTTCAGTAGGGTTCTGGACTCAACAGTGAAACTCACCATTAGATTTCACATCAAGGTGCTCTGATAACTTCAACTCGTCGATTACGAGACCACCATGGCAGCTGAAGTCATCCATGTCCTTCGTTTTTTCAGCCAGAGCAGCATACACCTTTGGGTTTAAACCAAAACCGCCTTCAAAGCGCTGCAGATATTTCTTAAGGCAGGTTCGGCCTGGGAGGATCATGACTTTTTCTTTACGTAAGTGCTCATAAAGTTTCGGACTTCGCATCCGCATCATTATGCACTCAACAATCCATTCGTCATCGTAAGTCATTCCTCTGAGCGACTTCCGTTGAGCAGCAGTGAAGCAGTTCTTGACAGCAAGCTTCTGTTTCTGAGGGAGTGCCCGGATCCTCGCTTCTAGAGCCTCTTCGCTTATTGTTTTATTTTCCTCTTTCATTTGAGCCACTTGTGCCTGCACGCGAGCCAATTTCTTTTTTGTTCTTGTGAGAGTGCGGGATGTGTTGTGGTGTTTTCTTTTCTCACATGTGGACCCCTTCTGCTTTCTCAACCTGCCCATCTTGTTCTGAGCAAGCACTCGTTGATATTTGCACTGGGCGCAAGAACCTCCTTCGGT
This sequence comes from Ixodes scapularis, assembly GCF_016920785.2. NCBI lineage: Eukaryota > Metazoa > Arthropoda > Arachnida > Ixodida > Ixodidae > Ixodes > Ixodes scapularis. Next base: position 83,498,986 of record NW_024609838.1, on the reverse strand, counting down.
TTCAGTTGTTAACAGGCACCTAGCAGCAAAGAACATTTTTCTGTACATGGAGTACTTGTTTGACACTGGCTTCATGCCACAGCCACAGCAAAGGATCATCATGGAAATCTTCTTCACCAACAATTCTGCCTCACTTCGGGTTGCAAGCACCTGTTTGCTATGCTCCCTTTTTCTTAGATACACGGTGGCTAAAATGGACCCCCGCTCAGGCAAGGCCTTGCCAAAAATTACCATTCTTTCAATGAAGAGGTTTCCGAAATTATTTTCCTCGGCTTCGCAGGATGCGTAGGACAAACAGTCATTAGATACACTTGGAACTTCCATCCATGTTGCAGGAATCGAGATACCACTAAATGGGTGGCCACTCTCGGTTGATGACTGTAGTACAGGCTGGTTGTCGCTTTGAGACTGTGATGCCGGCTCTCCCTGCGAATCCAACCTTTCGGTGCGTTTGGCACACGCGGCCGAATCGTCAGAACAAACGGAACTTTCAATTTCATCCGTTGCAATGTTGCCGATCACACCGCCGTCCAGCGGATGGGATTTTTCTCTGCGTCTTTGTGGAGGTGGCTCCTGTAAGCAAAGGTTCCTCACCTTTCTCTTTTGTGCTTTCTTGGGCACTAGATGCTTCGGATATTGCTCAAACAATGTTGGCACAGCATCAGGCTTTAGACGTGGTTTGTCTCGAGCGATCTCATTCACCACGCCGTTTACCGTCACCTTGAACGCGCGCTCAATGCAGCTCTCCTCGAAATGTTTTTCACACACGACAGATGCTAATGTCAACCTCCTGTCTTCTCTTTTTATCGCCCTTTCCCACTCCGCCAGCCGCGTAGCGTCGGCAGGTGCCGTGAACAGAGACACTTGCTGCTTGTTCGAACGGTAGCCACTCGTGCACAGCGGGACAAAACATGTTCTCTCTTTGCACTGCCTCTTGGGCTTGGACATTTTATGGTGACAATGCCTGCAGAAGTGGCATCAAGAACAGCCGCTGTAGCTCGGTGAACAAAAAAGGGCGCGCACCAGAAGAACAATCACATATACGCAGAAGAGCAACCGCTTGTACACTTCCAAAGCTAGAAAGCCGCGTTGTCTGCTGCGGCAGCACCCACCCGACAGCCAGCGCCCTCTGCTGCCTTCGGTGGGCATTCATAACAAGAGTTGCCACCCTCTCCCTTAGGGGAGCGCTGGCGCTCGTCACACTAGCCAGTATATTCTAGGCACTCTATGCTAACCACTGATCTCTATGACAATTGCTGGATCGCGTTTGCCCGCTCCGCGAATGCGGTCACTGGCGGCCATCTTTAGGTAGAGTTATATCACCTCTAGCCAATGTAAGCTGCTGCAGCCGCTCTCATCCATCCATGGCAGATAGCGTTTTGGCAGGTGGGTTGGCAGGCTGCGGTCAAAATAGCGTGGGTGATATTGCGTGCTTGATTAAAATTATTTGACGAAACATGTTTTTGAAACCCGGCGTGAACAGTAGTCCGGTTTTTGAGGACCTGGTAAAAGTTTCACGAAATCGCAGCGCCGGGAGAAAAGCAGCACAGCACGTATCAAAAGTCGCATCGAAAGAAGCATCGAAGGCAGACGACGGTAAGGAGTCTGCTTTTGATGCGAGCTGCGCTGCTTTCCCCCGGTGCTGCGCTTTCGTAGAACTTTTGCCGGGTCCTCAAAGATGAGGCTACCGTTCACGCCGGGTTTCAAGAATCTGCTTCGTCGAACAACTTCAATCAAGCACGAAATGTCACCCACGGTACAGTGTACTAGATCTACGGCTATTTTTAATGGCACCCTGCCGCCATTGCGCTGTCCGCCATATTACTATAATGGCTAGAGATGATATAACTCTACCTAAAGATGGCCGCCAGTGACCGCATTCCGGTCCATAGGAGGAGCTGGTCAAACGCGATCCAGCAAATAGACATAAAGATCAGTGCTGCGAACGATCACGAGTAGACAGCAACCCTACATACATCGCAGACAACACGGTTACCACGTATTACACAGCACCGACACCGACATATACACAAACACAACAACGACACTGCGCCGTATACACTTCCTACTCAACATGAACATGTTCCGGCTTCCGCTACCCTCACCACTAACTACTACTACTCAACATGCTTTTCTCCTTGCGGCGCATATAAGCTTGACATGTGCGGGAGAGTTCTTTGGTCGCTGACCGTTACAGATCTATAGAAGACAAAACACGGCGCAAGGTACAGCCGTATGTAAGAACTGTTTGCATTTAAAATGTATGGACGCGAATTCTCTAATGTTAGTCCGTTGCGAAAACTAACGATGTATTAACAATAAATCTGAAACGATCCATGAAAAAGTTCAAATTTTTGTTATTTTCATGCTCGACCAGTCTTGTGAGCAGTCCGACTAGCCTGAATCAAATAGAAAAACAAATTATTGGGATTTTATCATTATGTATCCAATATTAAATGGAAATGATCCTTGCGCAAAGCATTTTTTTTTTATAGATTCTTGTGAAAGACATTCGCCCAACACTTCCGCTAGTTGCAGTACGGGAGCAGACGCTTTCACTTTTGGAGCGTTTTGATGCAGTTTGTTTTCGTAGCTCGTGTCGGTGTCGACTGGAGTGGTGGGGCTTGGGAGTTTCTGACCGGTGTTAGTCGTGATCACTAATGTGGCGCTGATACGTTTTTTTTTATAGTTTTTTTTTTATTATTATTTTGTTATTGTTTCGAATTTTGAAGATTCACGGGCCCGTGGCACTGCATTATGCTGAATCGGAAGCTTCTTCTCTGTTGGCGTCATTTTCCTGGTACCCCTCGTAGATACTGCATGCTTTTAAACAGTGTGCACCGTCTCGCCTACATTCCCGGTGACGTACTGGACCTGTTGAAACTTATTGCTTCCGTCAGTTTGGAGTACGCAAGGCAGGTATCTCCGCTCTGGTTTCGGTTATAAAAGCAAGGCTAAACCCTTCTAGTTCCCGCCCTCACTACGCTTTGGACATCTTGCACACTTTGACATCGGATAACTGGATGAAGGAGGATTTACATTTACTTCAGAGGTCACTCTCGCCGCTTCGTCACCGTCGAGCAGCCAGGATCAGCTGGCGACAAGCCGTGAATGAAAGGCTTGAGCATCAACAGCCCAAGTGCCCTTGGTGCCGATGCGGGCGATGCGGGTTTCTGTCAACCGGTAGGCCAGCACAAACCGTGGACGTTCCAGCTCTTAGTCATGGCACGGCGTTGCAGAACGCAAGGTAAAATACAACGGACCACCGAAGCAAACGCACTGTTGTCGTAAATCTTGACTTGTGATTGCGCCTTTGTAGATCATCTTATTCGTTTTGCTGGAGAGACACAAACGACGGGCGTAACAAAATCGTTTGCGTATTCCGCATACCTCGCAAAAGCATTTACCCAGTCACCTTGCGAAAAGCGCGAAACACGGAGTTCGCACCGTCCTGACTTCCCCTGTCTTTAACCTGGTTTAGAGCAGTTTGTACCTGCTAGTAGGTATGCCTACTAAAGCTGAAACTTGAAACTATAGGGGCAGTGCCAGAGAGAAGAGGAACAAAGTTGGGAAAGCTTGCTCGCTCTCCCCAATTTCTCAGCTCCCAAATGATTGTACCATAATAAATGCACCAACGCTGCTTCCCAAAATAAAAAAGCACCATGCACACTACGTAAAATATTGTTTCATTTCATGCATCTGTGGGCAGGTAGGAAATCTTGCCCTAATTCATTCGCACCGCATGATGAGCGCAACAAACTCACACGAGATTTACAGGAAAATATCGGCGGTGACTTAAAGGGGTACTCCACCGATTTTTTGAGCTACCTTAACTAACTATATTTTCTGACTCCCCGGCCTTTACTCTCTCCGGTATGCTATTAAGAATCGCGAAATTCATAATAGGTATTGTGAAATCGGCAAATGAAAATGATCCAAATACCAACATTCAAATATTCGCGCACTTTTCAGTGCCGTGACGTCAGTGGCAGGCAGACTTGCCAGTCGAGCAAGCAGCCAAAAAATAGAATATGCCAATCATTTGCTCCGTGCTGGAGCGCGGGTACTGCAGCGAGCTTCCCAAGCATTCATTTGACACCATGAAACGGCTTCGAATCAGTTTAAAACAAAATCTACAGCCCAAACAGTGAACCCCTGCCTTCCACTGACGTCACTTTTTCATTGTTGCCAGTAGAGACTTCGAGCTTGAAAAACACGGTGAGGACCAAAACTGTAAATTCCATAACTTTGCAAAAAAACAATATTTTGACCTAATATTTGGGATACTATTTTCACGATATTTGTTGGTTAGTTTAGCAAAATTTCAAGCAAATCGGAGACAATGAAAAAACCAGGGGGGTATCCCTTTAAGTGCCCCTGAAATGCTCTATAACCGGTCGTTTGCAGCACCGAATCATCTACCTAAGCGGTGTGCGTCGCTGTGCAAACACGTCGATGTGCAAACGCAGTCCAACAACACGAAGCATAAAAACGGAAGATTTAGGACAACAATCCAGAGTTTACTGTTCGATTAAGACGACCTAATTTTGTTGAAAACGCCCGCAGCTTTTTACTCACGGTATGCCTCGGGAATCTTCCACATTTTGAAACGGAACGAAGGGAGAGTTACTTTTAAAAACGCTCGCTGCGTCCTCCCGGATTAGCTGGACCTGATCAGCTGACGACGACGAAACTGAACCTGTTGAACCTCAACCCTACAACAACCAATTTGAGCTCCGTGTTAGTGTGGGTTTCTACCTCCAAGACACCGAACCACATATCACGAACGATTCAGCTCTTTGTCGCACCGCCGTGTTGCACCAAGCAGAACGAGATCGCCGAAGTCAACGCAGCGCTCGTGAACCTTGGCTTGTGGTTGCGCACTCGTGGACCCTGTGACCCGCTTCGCTTCCAAAACACACACGACGATTGCGAATGATACTTCCCGTCTTCCGGGAACATCACAGGGGCACTTCTCTAGTCACGTCTCCGCTACATGTGCTCGCGGCGCACAACCTGGGTCTGAAATGGGGGCACCAGTTTGTATCCCATCTGGAACTGCGCGGTTCCAGACTGGATACAAGCTGGTTCCCCAATTTTGGGTTCAGGCGGAACCGGCATTTTTCATTCCGGCCTGTATCTGACATTTTCGTATAGGCAGATTCAACAAAAACAAAGTGAAGGTGAGGCGAAAGTCAATGCAGCGCTCTCGGTGACTTCGTAAGAGGAGACTGAGCCAGGGGGATGAAGCTCTTGGCTCCTTCCGTCCGGCCGCGTATATTTAATTATGACATACGTCCTGTCGGCGAACTGCTTCCGACTGCCGCACTCCCAGCGGGCGTGGGCAGACGTTATTTTGTTTTAAATGAATATGATTTATATAATTTATAACGTTAAACAAAGGTAAAATTGTTTTGAAGGTGTGAATAGCTTTAACGGCTGTTATTCTAACTTTCTCCTTCACCTTCTCAATGTGCCTGGGCGGGTTTTCTCTCTCCCCGAACTCGCGCCTCGAGATGCGCTGGCCGCTGGCATCGGGAAGCCGGTAAACCGTTAGAATGCGCGAGAGACTCGAGCCCGCGAGGTTCGAACTGTTTCGCCTCTGGGAGTACGTCGCGGCGCGAGATTTGTGTTACGTTCGTGCGCGCGCGGCTTTCTTTTCTTTTTGCGTGGAAACTCGTTGTTTTTGTAAAGTGCTCTACACCCTAAAAAAAAAAAGGAGGAGAAAGGGAGGAAAAAAACGATGTTCCTCCCTGTCGCCAACGGAAGGGAGGAAATTGCCCTTGTTCCTCCCTTTCACCGATCCACATGCAGCGCGACCTAGTGGCGCTTGAAAAAGGGACGAAAATTCCTCCTCTATATTCGTGGCGGCAGCGGCGGTCGAACCGCCGCTGCCACCGCAAACATGTTTAATGGCGGTGACGGCAACTTGAGCGCTTGGTAGCTTGGTTGCCGTCACCCCCGCGAGAAACGTATACTCTTGAAATAAAGCGTACGTACCATACAGCGAAAGGTAATCCGTGAGGCGTTTATTTCAGTTCTGTATAAAACAGAACAGCATATCCAGTCCATAGGAACGAGCACTGCGTTGCGGCGAGCGACTCCGTCCGACACACGCTGTAGTCCGTCCACATCGGAAAAACGACCGGCTTGCAGGAACACGCGTTTTTCAAAAACCATATCCCCGCACAAGGAACGACACTGCAAGGACGATTCGGGGAAGGGACGAGGCAACGGATCCGGAAAGCAAGGTCAACTGTGCGTTCGGGAAGAGTCCACTTGGAAGAAAGGGTAGTACAGACATTCCATTCTCGTTGCGGGGCAAAGTAGGGGCGGGGGGCAGATCCGCGGGCTTGAAGAAACGCATTATTCGACAGAGCCAACGGTTCACCGCTGCTCCTTTTAGTTTGCGCTGCGCCCCATCTCCTGCTACATGTCAAAACTCGCACTAAAAAAAAAGAAAAAAAAAAGAAAAGAAAAACTCCGTTTTTTACGATTTTTTTATTTTTTTTTTATTTATTCGGTTGACTTAGTCTATCATCACGCGATCCCTTTTGTGTCGCGAAACGAGTGCAGCTAACCCGGCGTCAACAACCTGGATCTCAAACTCGTCGCAAACGTACTGGACGTACTTATAAAGGAAGCAAACATGAACATAAGCACTCGATAATAAATTTAAATACTATTTAGATAGAGACATGAATAGAAGATTACTAACAATTGCTTTACGAACCTCTATTTTAGCTTAGTGTCCGAAAGAGTTCCGTTGCGTTAGCTCTCGGAACGCTATATTCTGCACCGTGCTGCAAACGTTCTACTAGAACACAAAAACGCGGCTCCGCTACGGTATATTGTCACAGGTGGTGACCAAAAAAAAAAAAAAAATAAATAAATAAACAGGAAGAAAAAAACGTTTAATGTGGCGAACTTGTGCCAAAAATAAAAGGGTACAAAAGAAGATAATAACAGAGCGTCGCGGGCGTCGAAGTCGGCGTAGCAGCAGAGTCGGACGCTGGGGCGAAACTGCTTGCAGATCAGGAGGCGGAGTCCCTTATGTACGCGCGTTGGGTTCTGGAACAATCGGCCTAGATTGTTCGGCCACTGGAACATTCTGAACTCGATCAGACGAGAATGTTCTCGAACTCACGAGAACGCAATCCAGACTTTCTGCGCGACAGTCAAGCACGGTAACCACTCGGTCACGCGCGCGGTCGCTCGCCGGCGAGCGTGGCATTACTCCCCCTTTTAAAAAGGCATCGTCTCGATGCCACGTAAAAGGCAACAAAACAGAGCGAAACAAACAAAAAAATGGGAACATACGGAGGCTCGCGAAACACAATCCTATCAAGCGGTGCACAAGATCACAGTCCGCAGTCTTATCGCGCGTAGTACGGCTTGAGGCGCACGACGTGGACGACTTCCGGTCGTGGAGCGCGGCGTGATGAAGTCCGTGTTCCGTCGGACATCACCTCGTAGTTCAGATCCCCGAGTCGACGAAGTACTTTGTAGGGTCCGAAGTAGCGCTTTAGAAGTTTCTCACTGAGACCACGGTGACGGATCGGTGTCCACACCCACACCCTGTCTCCGGGCTGGAAGTGGACGTCCCGACGACGGAGGTTGTAGCGGCCAGTGTCGACACGTTGTTGGGCTTGAATACGGTGTCTGGCGAGCTGGCGGACTTCTTCTGCCCGTTGGGCAACCACCTGGGCGTCGTCGCTTCCGTCGACAGCCGGTTCGTGGGGTAACATCGCGTCCAGCATTGTCGTTACTTTGCGACCATGAACCAGTTGGACGGGTGTCACCCCGGTGGTCTCTTGCACGGCCGTGTTGTAGGCAAATGTGACGTACGGCAACACCTCGTCCCATGTCTTGTGCTCCACGTCGACGTACATGGAGATCATGTCGGCGATAGTCTTGATGAGTCTCTCCGTCAGCCCGTTGGTCTGCGGGTGGTACGCCGTTGTGCGCCGATGGCTGGAGTGGCTGAGACGAAGGATTTCTTGCGTCAGCTGAGCCATGAACGATGATCCACGGTCTGAGATCAAAACTTCGGGAGCGCCGTGCCGGAGGACGATGGACTCAATAAAGAACTTGGCGACTTCCACAGCAGTCCCTACAGGAAGGGCTTTCGTTTCGGCGTACCGTGTGAGATAATCCATCTGTTTCCTTGCGTCGATGGTGGGAAAGGACCAAGTAGATCCATTCCGATCTGCTGGAACGCTACGGTCGGGGGAGTGATCGGATGCAGGAGACCTGCCGGCTTCGTCGGCGGTTTCTTGCGTCGCTGGCACTCGTGGCAGGACCGTGTGTAGAAGTGAATCGTCTTCGGCAGCTTGGGCCAGTAACACCTTTCACGAATTCGGGCCAGCGTACGGCTGTAACCAAGGTGTCCGGACGTCGGGTCGTCGTGGCAGGCTTGGAAGATCTCCGTTCTAAGGTCGGTAGGGATTACCAGCAGCCATGGTGTGCTGTTGTCTCCGAAGTTCTCCTTGTAAAGTACACCTTGTCGGAGGACGAAAGTCGGCAGGGCTCTTGAGAAGACGCGGGGAACACTATACCCCCTCGTCCTTCGAGGTGCTCGATTAGCGCGCGCAACTCAGGATCGTCTCTTTGACGTCTTGCCATGTCGTCGGTGTTCACTGCACCTAGGAAGCACTCGTCGTCATCGTCGTTGCTGCTGCCGGAAGGTGTTTCGACGGGGGCTCTGGACAGGCAGTCGGCGTCGCTGTGCTTGCGGCCTGACTTGTAGACCACAGGCATGTTGAACTCTTGTAGTCGTAGACTCCATCGAGCGAGGCGTCCTGACGGGTCCTTGAGGTTCGCAAGCTAGCAGAGCGAGTGGTGGTCCGTGACTACACGGAACAGGCTCCCGTACAAATATGGACGAAACTTCCTGATTGCCCAGACGACAGCAAGGCATTCTTTCTGAGTCGTGGAGTAATTTTTCTCCGCCTTGGACAGTGTCCGACTTGCGTAGGCGATAACTCGCTCGGTGCCGTCTTGCACTTGAACCAGTACAGCGCCAAGTCCAGCGTTACTTGCGTCCGTGTGAATTTCGGTTCCCGCATCTTGATCGAAATGTCCTAGAACAGGAGGAGTTTGCAGTCGTCGCTTCAGCTCGTCGAATGCCTGCTGCTACTTCTCGGCCCATTCGAACTTCTCGGCGTCCTTTGTGAGGTTTGTGAGTGGTGCGGAAATCCTTGCAAAATCTCGGATGAAGCGCCGATAGTAGGCACATAGCCCAAGACCAAGGTCACCCCAAGGTCACATGACCCCCAAGGTCATCCCAAGGTCACGTGACCCCCAAGGTCACGTGACCCCTCCCCAGGGGCACGTGACCCCCTGAGGTCACGTGACCCTCCCAAGTCACGTGACACCCCCGAGGTCACGTGACCCCCTGAGGTCACGTGACCCCCGAAGTCACGTGACCCCCCAAAGTGAAATGGCACCCCTCGAGGTCACGTGACCCACCCTGAGGTCACGTGACACCCCCCGAGGTCACGTAACCACCCCCCCCCCGGATCACGTGACCCCCCCGCCGAGGTCACCTGACCTCCCATATGACGTCACCGACATCCGCATCGTCATCGTCATCATCACTGATGACGTCATCAGTGACGTCACTGATGACCTAACCGGCATCCGCATCGTCATCGTCATCATCACTGATGACGTCACCAGTGACGTCACTGATGACGTCAACGGCATCCGCATCGTCATTGTCATCATCACAGATGACATCATCAGTGACGTCACTGATGACGTCACCGACATCGTCATCGTCATCATCGCTGATGACGTCATCGGAGTCCGTATCGTCAACGTCACTGATGACGTCATCAGTGACGTCACTAATGACATCATCGGCATCATCACGTGACCCCTCAAGGTCACGTGACCCCCCAGGTCACTTTACCCCCCCCCAGTACCCTTCCCTCCTCCTCCTCAAGAGCTGCGCTCTAATTCGGCGTTACAGGGAGTTGTAAACGGCTTTCACTTTTTTTAAACTGCCCTTAAGCATAAATGACGATGAAACGAGTGCGACTAAACAGTTTTTTCGCGTATAAGTCTCAGTAGCCAGTAAAACCCGCATCACTTTTCCTCTTGAATAATTGAGGGCAATGAACATGCTTAATTGCAAGTAAAATATTAGGGTTGTAATGTTGCAATAAAAGGCTGCAAGCTGTATTTTTGTTTAAAAATAACCAATATAAAGAAAAAATTTGTTTACGCCCTTTTCCGCAACCCACCATTGGATTGAAGTTTTGTTTTGCGCCTACGCCTTTTTTTCTCCCCCACTTTTCTTCTTCCAGTAACTTTCGTATTGCATAAACGGGGATCGGAACTTGCAAATATCCGAATAGGCCGCGCGCGAAGCCTTGCGCGCTTTTGCTTATTCCATGTGACACGGATGAGAGAGAGAGGATAGCGCAGGTGCTCACCTTGGAGAGCAACTGCGCTGGGTATCGTCTTTGTCATCTCTTACAAGCGCTTGTGCCTTAAAGGGGTAGTCCACCGATTTTTCGAGCTACATCAACTAACTATATTTTCTATCTCCCCGGCCTTTAGCCTTTCCGGTATGCTATTTAGTATCGCGAAATTCATAATAGGTATTGTGAAATCGGCAAATGAAAATGGTGCAAAAACCAACATTCAAATATTCGCGCACTTTTCCGTGCCGTGACGTCAGTGGCAGGCAGGCTTGCCAGTCGAGCAAGTAGTCTAAAAATAGGATATGCCAATCATTTGTTCCGTGCTGGAGCGCGTATACGGGAGCGAGCTTCCAAAGCACTCATTTGACACCAAGAAACTGCTTCAAATCCGTTAAGAACAACTTCTGTAGTCCAAAAAGTTAACCCCTGCCTTCCACTGACGTCTCTTTTTCGTTGTTGCCAGTAGAGACTTTCAGTTTGAAAAACATGGTGAAGACCAAAACTGTAAATTCAATAACTTCGCGAAAAAACAATATTTTGACCTAATATTTGGGATACTATTTTAGCAATATTTGTTGGTTAGCTTAGCAAAATTTTATGCAAATCGGAGACAATGAAAAAAACGGTGAAGTATCCCTTTAAGGGGGCCCTGCAATCATATTCAAGCGTCTATCTTTTATGCGGTTTCCACGTCTCTTGGGTTCGGGCAAGCCAGCGGGCACGGAAAGAGTAGCTAAATATCAGTGCGCCATATTTTAACCGGACGACACGGAAACCTCCACCATCAACGAGGGCGACCCGCGGTACCGAAAGCGCGCAAAATGTGACGTCTTTGGTCCTGGGCTTACTACTGGTCAGAGCCACTAAAAACTTCTTTTAGGTCGAAATACAAAATATAAGTGGCGCGAACCGTTTCAATTATTTACAAAAAGAGTTTTTTTTCTCACTATTATAGATGACAAAAAGAAAGAAATGCAGTTTTTAAAGCACGGAAACAAGAAATGACCCGTTAACATACCCGCCGCCAAGCGGTGGAAAAGGCGGCGCATACTAGAAAGGAGTAGTGGGATAAGGCGCCGACACGGAAAAATCTCGGATGTACGCGGTGGCGCTGCAGTCGTATGGAAAGGAGGATCCGACCGGCTCCGAGCGTTCCGAAGGCCTTCGGCGGGAGGCTTTGTCTTGCGGTTTGGCCGTTTCGCGGTATGGCAGCGCGAAGTGGCTCCCATTCTGAACTGATATTTACCCCGTGTTTGCTGTCGTTTGCGGCCAATGAAGTGTCATGCCGAATTAGTGTTTAATCGCGCAGCAAACGCAATGAAAGCCGCTTTGGCTGCCCGCTGCATACAGCCTATTCAGAACATGCTTTAGTGGCGCCCTCTGGCGCCGTCGACACGGAGTGCGGCGGCCGTGAGCGCTCGATGAGCTCACTATTCCTCCTCTAGTTCACGGCCACTCAAGCCAGGACCTACGACGTCATGAAGGAGGTTGTTTTTTGCTTTTTTGCTTGTTTTTGTAATTTTAAATTGCCTATACGGAGGGCAAGTTCGTCTGCTTCTTGCGCAGGGGGTAGCGGTGACGTCAGAACTCCGAGCTCTGATTGGGTGATCGCCACCCCCTATCTGAGCATCGTCTGCTCCTTTGCAACGTCGTCTGCTCGCAACGTCGTCTGCGTCTTCTTACCTTTCGTGCGACTTTCGGAAGTGCAGAGGCCAGATTCACGAAACGATCTTACGCCAAAAATGTGCGTAAGACACAACGAGGTAGACGGCCTTAGAGTGATAAACTAGTATACCGTTCATCAAGCAAAAGTGACCCCCGATTGGCCGCCGCCATGTTGTACAATTTTGACCACTAGACACGTGACCAGGCAAAATCTATGACGTAACCAGACCAAATCTCTGGCGTCAACGAAAAGATGGCAGCGCCCAGTGCGTGTCGGAAGCGTTGTGGGCGTTGATCGGAGTGTGTGGATTTCGTGTGCGGAATTCGGTTTTTCAGGGTTTTGTGTGCTCTCCCGCGTAGGAATAACGTGAAGTACGCGGGAATGAGGCTTTTCTTTTTTATTTAATTCAGAGTAAGCCAGATTCGGTCCCGTGCTTCTCGTACGGGCTCGGATCACTACCTCGGACATCGCTCGGTCGTTCGAGTTTAATTAAAATATCCGCAATCGTTAACCACGGGAGCTCCTCCATAATCGCTGAGTCGAAGGATACGTCGAACCGATCCGGGACGCGGAGTCTAAAGGTATGTAAGACGTAACCAGAACGCGGAGTTCTAACGGTACGGCGGACGTGCCCGGGCAATTTTCTTAGCTCGACCGTCAAGATTCGCATTTGAAGCAGCGAGAGAAGTGTTGAAATTTCCGAACTGCACGGTGCTGAGCTAACTACGGACCACTTCACTATGTGATCCGTAGTGACGTGAAAAAGACCGACGGTGGTCACTCCGGGCGGACGGCGGCTCCCGGCCGCCTGCCGGGTGCCTTCTGTGAAGGGGCGACAGTCGTGTAAGCAGTACTGTACCGGCTTCTCTTATAGTTATGTTGTTCTCGAGCAGCTTCCCGATCACTAAACCCCGCAAACGCGTGCCGAAATTTCAAAAGGTGTCTGCCAACCTGGAAAGCCTTGAACTCCCAGGGAATTTCGGATCATCTGGGAAAGTCAGGGAATCATTCAAAAAGTGGGCTAAGTAAGGGAAGACGACTAGTAAAAGCGGCATGGCGGTTGCTCGTCGGCACGGCCATGCTGAATGACATTGCCGAAATGTCATCCTTCGACTCAAAAACTCAAGGAATTTGATCGAAATAGTCAGGGAAAAACTTGAAAAAGTCGGGGAATTTGAAATCAGTAGTTTGTTAGACACAATGTTTGATTTTCTTGGCACTCCACGCGTTTTTACACACGACAGGCACACACCCGTGTATCACACGGCAGCCAGGCCAAGCGGCTGCCAGCCACTTATGCAAGGTCGATAAGACGCAAGCGTGGAACCCTTTCGGACTGCTGCAAATACACCAGCGGGAGCGTCCGGCCGCAGTCCGACTGCCCACGCTAGGACACCCGACACAGACTCCGCGTCCTGGGTACGTCTGACGTATCTTTAGATTTCGCATCCTAGGTACGTCAGACCTATCTTTAGACACAGCGCCTGATAATAGTAGTGAATAGGGTCACGTTCAGTGCGCAAGTCACTTTATTACACTCGGAGAGCGGAATTCCATTCTCGTTGCGCAGGTAGTTCCTGAGCTAGGCATGCACTTGAAGACTATGTTTCACTCTTTCATAAAGCAAGCTTTGCGGGACCCCTCCGCCCTTGTGCACCCATTCGCAGGTCGTGTCGCCTTTCCTCACGTAACTCCCGCAGGTTCAGTGAGTTGCCGAGCCACTGCAGCCCTGGCGTCGCTCGGTACATACAAGAGGCGGCTCACGTCGGTCGTCCAGCAGCGTACTGGAGGGACGCAAAGCTAGCAGCCTCCTTGGTGCACGCAAGACGAGGCTGAGCAGAGCTCCAAGCTCTTCTGACGCACATGTGCACTCCAATGAGACCGGTGTCGCACCCCGATTCCTAGAGATGTGGTCGCACTGGCAATCTTGTTGGTCCCTGGGGGCGTCGAGGAGTGCCAGAAAGCAAAATTCCATCCTTCTTGCGCAGGTAGTTCCCCAGCTAGTCACTTCCTTGACGACGTCGCACCCTCTCTGGAAGCAAGCTTCGGGATGCTCTTGTGCACCCATTTGCAGGTCGTGTCGCCTTTGCTCACGTAACTCCCGCAGGTCCAGCGAGTTGCCGAGCCGCTGTAGCCCCGGCGTCGCTGGTCGTGCATCAACCACCGCTGCCCATTTCCGCAGAGTGCTTGGGTGTGGTAGCCTGACGTGCTTTCGCAGAAAGCTGTATGCCTTTGCCGAGTAAAAATGGAGCGTGAGGGCAAACTTGCGCACATCCTCTGTACATGCGTTTTTGTTGCGCCTGACTCTTTTTAAGACGAGGTTGCGCATTGTGTTGGTGAATGCATTGTCAAATATGTCAACTGCTGGCTTAGGAAGTCGTGTCCTCAGTTCACGGAGCAGCGTGTTCAGCTTCCTAATCCTGACCGTCTTCCGATTGATCTTCTTCTTTGCCTGTTTCAACAGTTTCCTTGCCTTCTGCAGCTTTTGCCTACTCGTGGCCAGGACCCTGTGCAGTCGTGGTGACACAGCTGGGTACGAGTGGTCACCGAAGGAAGTGTTGCGTCGCATGAACACGGCTTCAGGGGGAGTCTCTGACGTCGTAGCCTGAGAGGGGGAAGTAACCAGCTTTACACTGCTTCCAGAACCAGCAGCAGCTTGGGCCTCTCCTGGGGTTGGCTGATCAGTCGTCGATCCAGGCTGCCTCTCTCGAGGGTGAGACCTGTCAGCAGAACAACGAGCGGTGACATTCAAAACTGCCTGTATTCCACAAGACTGTGTGCCAGGGCATGCATTCTTGGCAGGTTATACTGTGCAGTGTGATATGTGACCACACCTTTTATGCGTTGGCCAGAACTGGCACTGACCCACAAAAAGGGGGTGCTGGGAGTTCTGGCTTATGAATAGGGTTCCATGTTTAGGGTGTTTTTTAATTTGTAAGTATTACCTGGCTCAGTGAGCAAAAAAAGAGCCGTGATCAAAGGGTGCAGCCAAAAGCTGTAACCAAAAGCCGTGTCCAAATGCCGTGACCAATGCGACGCAATCTAAGGGAAAAGAAAATAAAAGAAAAACAAACAGCTGTGCTCACGTTATCATTTTCGTCATGTGACTTAATTATTAATCACGTGATCGAACAAAAAATAAACCTAGAAATAGATTATCCCCTGCCCGGTTTCGAACCTAGGCTCCCATGATCGCAAAACTAGTGTGCTATTAATTGCGTCAACCTTGCTCATTGACGTCAATAAAACTCGGCCAAAGGTAATGCTCACGCATTCTCACATCATGAAAGAAAGCTGAGGTGCTCTCGTAGTTTTATTTTTTTAAAAATGGGGGTGATTTTTTGGTGCTTTATTGTTCTCTCGAATTTTGAGTTTTTCGATGTCTATTTTTGATATCGACTAAAACTCGGAGTGTCACGGTACTTATGTGGTAAAAGCAAATGCATATCTGTGGCGTTTCTAGGAGACACAACATGATATGCACTATTCATTGCTAAATGGAGCACATAAAAACCATTTCCAAAGAAAAAGAGCAGCCTCGCAGACAGTTCAGTGCGGTCGGTGTTGTGGTTCAACAAAAGTACAGACGTTTATCAAGGTTCCCTGCCGTGGAAAGTGCAATTTCTCTTCAAAGCAAGCTCAATTCGGGTTCTTTCGGTGTTTGCAGATTTCAAGAAAAATCGTTTGGAGGTCATATTTTTATGTATATCAGTATATACTGAAAACACGTAACCCACTTATGATTGAATGATTGTAAAAAGCATACAGCATGCCATGGAATTATTATAATGGTGGTGGTTGAAAGTGTTGCAAAGAACTTGAATGTTTTACTCGAACCTATCAACTTGATCCCAAAGATGCCACTTTTCTAGTGATTCGTTGACCACCACTTTCAGATACAAGACACATACCTTTGCAAATTGTGCAACTAGTCGCCCGAAGTACCTGAAAACTGGAGCTGGTTAGTTCCCCCTCTCAGGCTACGACGTCAGAGACTCCCCCTGAGGCTGTGTTCAAGCGACGCAACACTTCCTTCGGTGACCACTCGTACGCAGCTGTGTCACCACGACTGCACAGGGTCCTGGCCACAAGTAGGCAAAAGCTGCAGAAGGCGAAGAAACTGTTGAAACAGGCAAAGAAGATCAATCGGAAGACGGCCAGGATTAGGAAGCTGAACACGCTGCTTCGTGAACTGAGGACACGACTTCCTAAGCCAGCAGTTGACATACTTGACAATGCATTCACCAACACAATGCGCAACCTCGTCTTAGAAAGAGTCAGGCGCAATAAAAACGCATGTACAGAGGATGTGCGCAAGTTTGTCCTCGCGCTCCATTTTTACTCGGCAAAGGCATACAGCTTTCTGCGAAAGCACGTCAAGCTACCACACCCAAGCACTCTGCGGAAATGGGCAGCGGTGGTTGATGCACGACCAGGACCAGAATGCACGACCAGCGACGCCGGGGCTACAGCGGCTCGGCAACTCGCTGGACCTGCGGGAGTTACGTGAGCAAAGGCGACACAACCTGCAAATGGGTGCACAAGAGCATCCCGAAGCTTGCTTCCAGAGAGGGTGCGACGTCGTCAAGGAAGTGACTAGCTGGGGAACTACCTGCGCAAGAAGGATGGAATTTTGCTTTCTGGCACTCCTCGACGGCCCCCAAGGACCAACAAGACTGCCAGTGCGACCACATCTCTAGGAATCGGGGTGCGACACCGGTCTCATTGCACTCTAAGAAAAAAAGGGTGTAGACGGGTGCATCGGACGCACATGCACCCTTTTCCTAAAAGATGCACCCTGCGTTTCCCAGCCAGTGTACTTGTACACCGACAATGAGCATCCCCCTCTCCCATAAAAACCTCTAGGTGTATCAGTGCACCCCCACGCTAGCCGCGCGTCCCGATCAGCTTGTGCCTGGATTCCCCTTTGGGGGTCACCTGTTGGGTTTGGCAGTTTCTTAGGAAGTATGGAGCTATCCCGTTCACTCGGTATTGACAGTAGAGTGGGCGCTATGCTTGTTTTAGGCCAATTGGGTCTCCGGATAGTATCACGTGACTATAGTCCCCAAGCTAGAGATAAGGCAGAGCACGGCACCTGCCTGAAGGCCAAGGCTACGGATAGCATCCACTGCACTATTAACTTTGGGTCGAACTTTCAAGAGGATATAAGTGACAAATCCTTTCGTTGTGTTCATTGTTGGGTTGCCCCTGAAGATAAGCCTTTGCGGGGGCACCCCCTTTTGGTCTTGAAAGAGCTGCATTTTTCATACTCCTTTCTTTTTCTTTTTTTTTTTCTCTCCATAAGCTGAAAGCATGGAAGAAGGGAAAGGTTTCACGGATGGCTTAGTAGCATTTTTTGATCTCGGTGCTTCCCTGCCTAGTTTCTTGTGCGCTGTGCCGCGACCAATGGGGCTGCCGTAGATTTCGTCCGCGACGATGTATTCGAGTGTGCCAAGATTTTTAGTGTTTGAGAAGTCCTACGCGTATATCGGCAACAAGCGAGTTCTTCAGAAAGCCCAAGGAATTCTTGTGATGAGTTTAGTGTTCGGTTCGGTGAACTACTGCTTCTGCTACATTGTGTTGGATCTTCACGGACCCCTTTCCTTTCGTTTTTGTGTTTGTGCTGTTCTGCAGTGCCTGTGTCGACATATATTTCGGATTACATATTTCGAGTCCGGCGTTTTCATCGTAAGTGCTCTGCAACCTACTCCTTTGCAACAATTGACCGTTCCGTTCCGGATTACTTCTAGAATTAGGCAGTGTCTATTTTGTAGCAGCCGGAAGAATAATTTCCCCGAAATTCTATCGGCAGTCGCCTGCCATTAGCTGACTACAATCATGTGACAACCGCAGATAGAATACTGATTTTCTTATTCTCCTGGCGTTTTGTGAAAACACGTTTTTGCCGATACACGTTTTGTAGACACGTTTCATCGACACTGGGGAGTTTTAGAATAGCGCACGCTAAAGCTTTGCGTACGCAAAGAATAGCGTCGTCGCCACTGCGCATGCTCCGAACGCAAACCAGGTTTTGCGCTTTGCGTGCGCAATTTTAGCGCGCGCTATTTCTCGGAAATAGCGTGCGTACGCAAAGAGTCTTTGCGCTTCTCCAAGGAGGATTCGTAATGGGAAGTTGGCTAAAGCCAAGACGAGCACAGTTGAAAAAAAATGGCGGCTTCCAGGATTATGTCGGCGGCTGCTTTGGCGGCGTCGTGAGTGCGACGTCGGTGGCATCCTCCCGACTGCAATTTTTAATACGGGACGACATTGTACTCGGTTTGGCAGCGATCACCGGCAACTTGATGCTTGCGACGCGCGAACATTTCACGGCGAAGGAACGATGTGCGAAGGTCAGTACACGAGACCTCTCTTGCCGAGGCGACGCAAGCGGACACGACCGGTCAACCGCTCGCGTCGTGTTCTCATGTTTAAACAAATTAAAATGCTACTCTGGACCAAAAAAACTCGTTTTCTTTTAAAGTTACATCATTTTGTGTGTGAAATAAAAATGTGACTATCTTGGTGGCGTCGCAAGCGCAAGATGCTTAGGCTTTTGCGTCGCGGCGGAGAAACGCTATTATAAAACTCCCCTGCGTCGCGTGCGCTAATACAAGCGCTCAATTTAGCGCTAGCGTGCGCTAAAATTTCGTACGTTATTCTAAAACTCCCTACTAAAGCGCCGTTCACACTCTTGCGACCGAGTAAGACCGAGAGAGACCAGACCGGCTTTTAAGCATTTTGCGACTTCTTAGGACCGGATGCGATGCTGCCGAGCTGGTCCTAAGAGATCGCAAGAGGCTTAAAAACCGGTCTGGTATTTCTCAGTCGTACTCGGTTGCAAGAGTGTGAACGGGCCTTAACGTTTCATCGTCACTCGTTACGCAAAATGCACGCTGTAGGGACATTTTGTCGCGCGTGTATCTCTGAGGTGCGTGCTCACCAACCCAGCCCACCCGTTCGCGCTACTTCGTGACGACAGTCTGCGGCGGCTCATTACGAAAATGTTAACCCACCTGTGCCACTCATACACGTCACTTCGCGGATACATTCTGGGGCGGCTCATTACAAGAAAAGAAAGGAGAGAAGCTAATATAGAAAAGCTAATCTGAGCTGTCGACAAAACGTCATTCGATGAATTAATGGCGACTGCCGGTGGAATTTTGTGGAAATAATTTTACCGGCTGCTGGCAGAATGGACACTGCCTAAGACTCACCCCCGGTTCTTGTTTGCTTAGTAATCATTTCAGTTGTGTAACAGCTTCTTTGTACGTCTTCAGATATGACGGATTGCTTGCAAGTTTGTACTTGTTTACGAAATAGGCCGTCTAATAAACTTCTAGAAGATTTGAAAGCAATACCATGTGTCCGTTTTCCTGCCTTTTTGCAATCACCGGGACGCATACATTTTTTACTGTTTTCCTTGATGTCTTAAATAGGTTTATGAAGTTATGAAACGGGTGCATAAAGTGGTGTGACCAAGCACCTTTGAATCTGGTGCATCTGTGTTCTCTCCGAATTCAGTGAGTGTAAAAAGAGGTGTAACAGTATACTATTGAACGGGGTGCTCCTGTGTTCCCTTTGAGAGCAGTAGGTGTAGAAAGGGGAGTAATGGTACACTATTGAGCGCGGTGCACCTGTGTTCCCTTTCAGTGAGGCGGGTGTATGGAGCGGTGCAATGGTACACCATCGAATGGGGTGCATCTGTGTTCCCTTTCATCTCAGTGGGTGTAGAAAGAGGTGTAGCCGTACACCATTGAATGGGGTGCACCTGTGTTCCCTTGGAGTGAGATTTCTGTAGAAAAGTGTGTACACGTGCACCACACCAATGGGTGTACACGTACTCCCATATTTGGGGTGCACATGTATTCCCCCAAGGGGTGTAGTATATGTGACAAGCACTTACACCCCCTATGGGTGTACCCCATGACACCCTTTTTTTTTGGAGTGTGGAGTGCACATGTGCGTCAGAAGAGCTTGGAGCTCTGCTCAGCCTCGTCTTGCGTGCACCAAGGAGGCTGCTAGCTTTGCGTCCCTCCAGTGTGCTGCTGGACGACCGACGTGAGCCGCCTCTTGTATGTACCGAGCGACGCCAGGGCTGCGGTGGCTCGGCAACTCACTGAACCTGCGGGAGTTACGTGAGGAAAGGCGACACGACCTGCGAATGGGTGCACAAGGGCGGAGGGGTCCCGCAAAGCTTGTTTTATGAAAGAGTGAAACATAGTCTTCAAGTGCATGCCTAGCTCGGGAACTACCTGCGCACCGGGAATGGGATTCCGCTCTCCGAGTGTAATAAAGTGACTCTCGCACTGAACGTGACCCTATTCGCTACTATTATCAGGCGCTGTGTCTAAAGATACGTCAGACGTACCCAGGACGCGGAGTCTGTGTCGGGTGTCCAAGCATGGGCAGTCCGACTGCGGCCGGACGCTCCCGCTGGTGTATTTACAGCGGTCCGAAAGCGTTCCATGCTTGCGTCTTATCAACCTTGCATAAGTGGCTGGCAGCCGCTTGGCCTGGTTGCCGTGTGATACACGGGCGTGTGCCTGTCGTGTGTAAAAACGCGTGGAGTGCCAAGAAAATCAAACATTGTGTCTAACAAACTACTGATTTCAAATTCCCCGACTTTTTCAAGTTTTTCCCTGACTATTTCGATCAAATTCCTTGAGTTTTTGAGTCGAAGGATGACATTTCGGCAATGTCATTCAGCATGACCGTGCAGACGAGCAACCGCCATGCCGCTTTCACTGGTCGTCTTCCCTTATTTAGCCCACTTTTTGAATGATTCCCTGACTTTCCCAGATGATCCGAAATCCCCTGGGAGTTCAAGGCTTTCCAGGTTGGCAGACACCTTTTGAAATTTCGGCACGCGTTTGCGGGGTTTAGTGATCGGGAAGCTGCTCGAGAACAACATAACTATAAGATAAGCTGGTACAGTACTGCTTACACGACTGTCGCCCCTTCACAGGAGGCACCCGGCAGGCGGCCGGGAGCCGCCGTCCGCCCGGAGTGACCACCGTCGGTCTTTTTCACGTCACTACGGATCACATAGTGAAGTGGTCCGTAGTTAGCTCAGCACCGTGCAGTTCGGAGATTTTAACACTTCTCTCGCTGCTTCAAATGCGAATCTTGACGGTCGAGCTAAGAAAATTGCCCGGGCACGTCCGCCGTACCGTTAGAACTCCGCGTTCTGGTTACGTCTTACATACCTTTAGACTCCGCGTCCCGGATGGGTTCGACGTATCCTTCGACTCAGCGATTACGGAGGAGCTCCCGTGGTTAACGATTGCGGATATTTTAATTAAACTCGAACGACCGAGCGATGTCCGAGGTAGTGATCCGAGCCCGTACGAGAAGCACGGGACCGAATCTGGCTTACTCTGAATTAAATAAAAAAGAAAAGCCTCATTCCCTCGTACTTAACGTTATTCCTACGCGGGAGAGCACACAAAACCCTGAAAAACCGAATTCCGCACACGAAATCCACACACTCTGATCAACGCCCACAACGCTTCCGACACGCACTGGGCGCTGCCATCTTTTCGTTGACGCGAGAGATTTGGTCTGGTTACGTCATAGATTTTGCCTGGTCACGTGTCTAGTGGTCAAAATTGTACAACATGGCGGCGGTCAAGTGGGGGTCACTTTCAGCTGCCAGTTTATCACTCTAAGGCCCTATACCTCGTTGGTAAGACAAAACTTACGAACAAATTCGTATTCACGAAACGAAATTTTCGTAAGTTTTGCGCACGTTACGACGAAATCCTACGACAGCTCCGAAGCTGTCTTCGATCAAATCAGCATGGCCGACAGCGTCGCGGTCGCGACGACTCACGTACGTTTATTTTTCTACGTGCGCTTCTCACGCGTCCCGACTTCAAGCAGCAAGGAAAAGGTAAAGAGTACTTGAAACAGACCACGACGGACAAGAACACTGGATCCACAAACACCCGGGAATAGCTCCAACGGCCACGATTCCACCGAACGCGACCAAGCGAGCACGGAAGTTAGGCCTAGCAGGCACTCAGTGACTCGGCGACCGTCTGCCCGCGACCGGCCAATGTGCTGAATGGAATATGCCCGCGCGATCCCGGTGAACCCTTCCCGCATTATACTTTGATCGCTGACCTCAATTTTGGATTAAGAGGTTAATTTCTTCCTCTTGTTATCTCTGTTTCCCGAGGCAACGGTGACTCTCGCCGGTGAAAAAGCGGTGAATCTCCAACAGACGCAGGAAAGGTAAAGCAGCCATCGCTTTGACTAGCAGACGTAAAGCAGGCGACGTTAACTGCGCCAACCCGCCGACGCCGTTAAAGAATGAGGGGTCTCGCCGCACACGAAAGGAGGGAAAAAGTATTTCGGAGGGAACTTGCGGACACTAACACGCTCACCCTCGGTTCTTAGCAAACAAACCTCGGCGCCTCGGGACACCTCGCCAGTGAGTCCTTTGACTTCCCTCTTTTTTGATGCGCGTCTGCTAGTTGTTAGACAAAAACAACGTACCGCTCGAGTTATTTCGTCTGCCCTCTCTGAAAGGCGAAGTCGAGCTCGCTCCGAAAGTCGCAGGAAAGGTAAGAGAGACGCAGACGATTTTGCAAGCAGACGACGCTGAGATAGGGGGTCGCGATCAGCCAATCAGGGCTCAGCGTTTGACGTCACCGCTATACTTCCTTTCTCATGCGCAGAAGACGAAAATGAGCCCACTTGCGAGGCGTATAACTTTAAATTGCCTATAAAGCGAATTTCGCGAAAAGAAAAGTTTCACTAAGTTACTACGTTCAGTGCGCTCAGGTTCGGTGCAAATTAAAAAACAGTGAAAAGTCATTGCAGGGCCCCTTTAAGTTTCCGGCATTCCTTTCGGAACAGCAAAAAAAAAAAAAAAGTTTGTCGACGAAACGTTTTACGGTGGTGCTGTCGACGAAACAATCGTCGACGAAATGTCACAGTGTCGACGAAACGTGTGTCCATGAAACGTGCGTCCACGAAAATTTGTCCACGAAACGTAATTCCACGAAACGAGTTTCGACGAAATGATAGGGACCCATTTTTTTTCGTGGACGCACGTTTCATGGTCACACGTTTCGTCGACACTGTGACGTTTCGTCGACAATTGTTTCGTCGACAGCACCACCGTAAAACGTTTCGTCGACAAACTTTTTTTTTTTTTGCTGTTCCGAAAGGAATGCCGGAAACTTAAAGGGGCCCTGCAATGACTTTTCACTGTTTTTTAATTTGCACCGAACCTGAGCGCACTGAACGCAGTAACTTAGTGAAACTTTTCTTTTCGCGAAATTCGCTTTATAGGCAATTTAAAGTTATAGGCAATTTAAAATTACAAAAACAAGCAAAAAAGCAAAAAATAACCTCCTTCATGACGTCGTAGCTCCTGGCTTGAGTGGCCGTGAACTAGAGGAGGAATAGTGAGCTCATCGAGCGCTCACGGCCGCCGCACTCCGTGTCGACGGCGCCAGAGGGCGCCACTAAAGCATGTTCTGAATAGGCTGTATGCAGCGGGCAGCCAAAGCGGCTTTCATTGCGTTTGCTGCGCGATTAAACACTAATTCGGCATGACACTTCATTGGCCGCAAACGACAGCAAACACGGGGTAAATATCAGTTCAGAATGGGAGCCACTTCGCGCTGCCATACCGCGAAACGGCCAAACCGCAAGACAAAGCCTCCCGCCGAAGGCCTTCGGAACGCTCGGAGCCGGTCGGATCCTCCTTTCCATACGACTGCAGCGCCACCGCGTACATCCGAGATTTTTCCGTGTCGGCGCCTTATCCCACTACTCCTTTCTAGTATGCGCCGCCTTTTCCACCGCTTGGCGGCGGGTATGTTAACGGGTCATTTCTTGTTTCCGTACTTTATAAACTGCATTTCTTTCTTTTTGTCATCTATAATAGTGAGAAAAAAAAACTCCTTTTGTAAATAATTGAAACGGTTCGCGCCACTTATATTTTGTATTTCGACCTAAAAGAAGTTTTTAGTGGCTCTGACCAGTAGTAAGCCCAGGACCAAAGACGTCACATTTTGCGCGCTTTCGGTACCGCGGGTCGCCCTCGTTGATGGAGGAGGTTTCCGTGTCGTCCGGTTAAAATATGGCGCACTGATATTTAGCTACTCTTTCTGTGCCCGCCGGCTTGCCCGAACCCAAGTGACGTGGAAACCGCATAAAAGATAGACGCTTGAATATGATTGCAGGGCCCCCTTAAAGGGATACTTCACCGTTTTTTTCATTGTCTCCGATTTGCATAAAATTTTGCTAAGCTAACCAACAAATATTGCTAAAATAGTATCCCAAATATTAGGTCAAAATATTGTTTTTTCGCGAAGTTATTGAATTTACAGTTTTGGACTTCACCATGTTTTTCAAACTGAAAGTCTCTACTGGCAACAACGAAAAAGAGACGTCAGTGGAAGGCAGGGGTTAACTTTTTGGACTACAGAAGTTGTTCTTAACGGATTTGAAGCAGTTTCTTGGTGTCAAATGAGTGCTTTGGAAGCTCGCGCTCCAGCACGGAACAAATGATTGGCATATCCTATTTTTAGACTACTTGCTCGACTGGCAAGCCTGCCTGCCACTGACGTCACGGCACGGAAAAGTGCGCGAATATTTGAATGTTGGTTTTTGCACCATTTTCATTTGCCGATTTCACAATACCTATTATGAATTTCGCGATACTAAATAGCATACCGGAAAGGCTAAAGGCCGGGGAGTTAGAAAATATAGTTAGTTGATGTAGCTCGAAAAATCGGTGGACTACCCCTTTAAGGCACAAGCGCTTGTAAGAGATGACAAAGACGATGCCCAGCGCAGTTGCTCTCCAAGGTGAGCACCTGCGCTATCCTCTCTCTCTCATCCGTGTCACATGGAATAAGCAAAAGCGCGCAAGGCTTCGCGCGCGGCCTATTCGGATATTTGCAAGTTCCGATCCCCGTTTATGCAACCGAAAGTTACTGGAAGAAGAAAAGTGGGGGAGAAAAAAAGGCGTAGGCGCAAAACAAAACTTCAATCCAATGGTGGGTTGCGGAAAAGGGCGTAAACAAATTTTTTCTTTATATTGGTTATTTTTAAACAAAAATACAGCTTGCAGCCTTTTATTGCAACATTACAACCCTAATATTTTACTTGCAATTAAGCATGTTCATTGCCCTCAATTATTCAAGAGGAAAAGTGATGCGGGTTTTACTGGCTACTGAGACTTATACGCGAAAAAACTGTTTAGTCGCACTCGTTTCATCGTCATTTATGCTTAAGGGCAGTTTAAAAAAAGTGAAAGCCGTTTACAACTCCCTGTAACGCCGAATTAGAGCGCAGCTCTTGAGGAGGAGGAGGGAAGGGTACTGGGGGGGGGTAAAGTGACCTGGGGGGTCACGTGACCTTGAGGGGTCACGTGATGATGCCGATGATGTCATTAGTGACGTCACTGATGACGTCATCAGTGACGTTGACGATACGGACTCCGATGACGTCATCAGCGATGATGACGATGACGATGTCGGTGACGTCATCAGTGACGTCACTGATGATGTCATCTGTGATGATGACAATGACGATGCGGATGCCGTTGACGTCATCAGTGACGTCACTGGTGACGTCATCAGTGACGATGACGATGCGGATGCCGGTTAGGTCATCGGTGACGTCACTGATGACGTCATCAGTGATGATGACGATGACGATGCGGATGTCGGTGACGTCATATGGGAGGTCAGGTGACCTCGGCGGGGGGTCACGTGATCCGGGGGGGTGGTTACGTGACCTCGGGGGGTGTCACGTGACCTCAGGGTGGGTCACGTCCCTCGAGGGGTGCCATTTGACTTTGGGGGTCACGTGACTTCGGGGGTCACGTGACCTCAGGGGGTCACGTGACCTCGGGAGTGTCACGTGACTTGGGAGGGTCACGTGACCTCAGGGGGTCACGTGCCCCTGGGGAGGGGTCACGTGACCTTGGGGGTCACGTGACCTTGGGGGTCACGTGACCTTGGGATGACCTTGGGGGTCATGTGATCTTGGGGTGACCTTGGTTACGCCGACGGCGACGGCGACGGCGACGCCGCTCAAGCCGGGAACAGGCCCCTAAGAGCTGCGCTCTAAAAGGACATTACATAATAAGGGGGCTGTAAACAATGTCAAACAAAAATAAATAATAAAAACACGAACACCAATAACACTCGCACTACCGCAATCTCGCTGCCCGCGAGTAAAGCTAAAAAAAACTACATTGCAATGCAAAAAAACAACAAAAGAACACAAGAATCGGTAACATATAAACAAAACATTACACAAAGTAAACCATAGTTGATATCAAATGTGCAACTTAATGCATTATATAGCTTCTCTCGAGCAGCCGCCTCAAGCAAGGCTTTGGAGGCGGTAGTACCAGACGAAATCTGTCGGCAGCACCCGACTGGTCCTCACACGCGACATTAAATTGTTCTTTTATCGATGCCAGCACACAGATACCTGGGGCAAGTTCGTAGCTCTTCCATAAAAGAACGGCTTCCAAATCTAATGTTCTTTGGTCACATATTGGTTTATGTGCATGCAAATTTTCAGCACAGACATAACATATGCAGAATTATAGTGTTATTTAATATCCAGAAGCTAAATATGCTAAAGTCTAAAAATCGTATGCGGTCTGGTAAGTACAGTACGTCGAATACCCGGTGTTTGGAGGAAAAAACAACCGTGTTTTATCACCGTAAAAGTAAACTACGCGTAGCCGAATGCTTAGTCTCCTTCAAGGTTTATTGCTAGCGGCTAAGACCAGATGCCAATTAGCTTAAAAACTGATTTTATGCCATCTTCAACGGTAGAAAGGCTGTGTGCACCGCAAAAAGGCCTCGTTTTTTCTTTCAAATTTTTTGAAGAGCTTCAGTGTTTTGACTTGTGAACTATCTATGCTATGTCCAGGTGGCTCTTGAGGATTCTACCAAAATACGCAACGCGCGGAAAGATAGCACTTGCTCTGGAAACGATCCTGCCACTTTTTCAAAACAGTCGGAGTGCCGGCGGCCAGCCCGCGAAGGGTTGCATTCGATGACGTACAGACACCTCGATCACATATGCTGCCGAAAGCGTAGCGCTGAAGAGCAGCACATATTGTTGAATGTTTTAAGAATCTAATTTGAGAAAGGACAGTGGTCGAGAACAAAACTTCCCGGCTTTGACAACGCTTCCCCAAAGGTTCGGGCAAAGACACGAGCGAAACTATGCAAATCGTAAGTTCCGAAATCAGTGCGATCAATGCCCCCCCCCCCCCCCCCCCCAAAAAAAAAAAAAATAAAAACTAAAAATACAAATAAAAAAATAAATAAATAAAATAAATAATAAGCAGAAAAAAATGCGATAGTTTAAGTATGGCGAACCAGTGCGCAGCCATCTAGCCTCAAGACAAGATGGCTGCGCACTGGTTCGCCGTACTTGGCCCAGTCGGCCATCTTTCATCTATCCATCCATCCACGCGCGACGCGCAGGCGCAGAGGTCGCGAGGAGGTGCAGCTGGCGGAGCCAGGAGGTGGCAGAGCGAGCTGTCGACGAAACGTCGCAACATCTGTCGATGAAACGAGCGGGCGCTCGTTTCCACGAAACGATCTGTCGATGAAACATCGCAGTGTCGATGAAACGATTTGTCCACTATCACTGAACACCGCAATCAAGCAATAGCTTGATTGCAATGTTTAGCACAGTGTACTGCATTTCAGCACTGCATTGTCAAGATAATTCATCGAACTTATTCAGAAGAAAATGATTAAATTTTAGTTAATTAGCCTAATGATCTATATTTGCTTTGCTCGGGGTGTTGAATTAAGAGATGGGGGCTATTCCACAAGACAATTCAAATAATGTATTAAGTAACAGTAATATTTACTCCACCTTTACGTGTTTATGTGCCAAATGATAGCAGTCACCGAAAAAGTCGGATTCAAAAATAAGACTGTCATATATACAGCTAGTGGGAACTTCGCATACGTAGAGAGACGAGGGGGCCCGGCGTTGCTGCGTCGTTGCTGTTTTGTGCGTGGTTGATCTGCGTGTGTTCCGTGTGTTCGGTGATGTGTGTGCATCTCTACCATGTAGCGTTGGAAAGTCGACAAAAGCTAAAGACAGAAAAAAAAACAACGCCTCTCCGACATTTTTTTTTTTTTTTTTTGCCGTTTTGAGCGCCATTTGTTGAAAGCTATTCGCGATGGATGGATGGATGGATGGATGAATACGGCTGAGCCCTTTGGATCGGGCGGTAGCTTACGCCACCTAGCCATTTTGTTTTACCATTTAAGCTTAGAATATTTAAATGTGAAATCTATATTCACTCCGCAGTGCAAAGAAAGTGAGGCTGTGAAACCCCCTTGCCATCAGTGGATAAGAAAATACCTAGTTTTCTCTCGATTTCTGCCACCATTCACTTAATCTTTGCTCGGTAATCTCTACAGTCTTGAAATCCACTCTCCCTTCGCTGTCTCTAAAACCCAATGACTTTATTAAATCTATGTTGTCTTCGGTAGGCATAGGGTGAAGCCCTTTACAGTAGAGTATCAAGTGCTCAGCCGTCTCGTCCTCCTCTCCACAAGCAGTGCACACTGTATCGATTTCCTGGTACTTCACTCTGTATGTTCTGGTTCGCAGAACACCCGTTCTTGCCTCAAACAGCAATGAGCTTCCCCTAGAATTGTCATAAATGCTTTCTTTGGCAATAACTCTTTTGTTTAATCTATAGCTTTCCAGAGCCGTCTTTGTCTGCATTCCCTCTAGCCACCAATCTCTTTCTGTGGCCTTAACTTTCTTCTTAACTGAGACTTGCTCTTCCGTATCTTCGCTATAGCCCAAAAACTTTCCTCTTAATTTCCTAGTGCGCTGTCTCCACTTTGTGTCTACACTCCTCATGTATAAATAGCTGAAAACCTTTCGTGCCCATTGCTCCCCGTCCATTTGCCTCAACCTATCCTCAAATTCTACCTTGCTCACCGCTTCCCTGCTCTCAAATGATGCCCATCCCATGTCTCCTTGTACTCCCTGGTTTGGCGTTTTGCAATGTGCCCCCAAAGCCAGTCTACCTACTCCGCGCTGTTTTATTTCTAGTCTCGCATGCACTTCGGATTTCATGCATAGCACTGCGTTTCCAAAAGTCAAGCCAGGCACCATGACCCCTTTCCAAATCTCTCTCACCACCTCATACCTGTTGTAATTCCAAAGTGCTCTATTTTTCATTACAGCTGCATTTCTGTTGCCCTTACCTATTATATACTTTTTATGGTCTCTGAGATATTCTGCACCATCACATATCCATACTCCTAGATACTTGTATTTACTAGCTCTCACAACTGTAATATTCTGTATCTTCAGCCTCTCAACTTCATCCTCGTTAAAAATCATGACTGCCGATTTTTCGCTACTGAATTCTAAACCTAATTCCTCTCCTTCCCTACCACAGATGCTCATTAATTCCTGCAACTCTGTCCTGTTGTTAGCCATTAGTACAATATCATCCGCATACATCAATCCCGGTAAGGATTGCTGAATTTTTTGGCCTAGCTTACTGTAAGAAAGGTTGAACCCAAGCCCACTCTTCTCTAGTCTATCCTCCAATCCTCTCAGATACAACATAAACAGCAAAGGCGATAACGGGCACCCCTGCCTAAGGCCTCGTCTTATCTCTATTTTCCCTGTCGCCTTTCCTTCCCATGTTATAATCACCTTGTTATCTTTGTAAATGTTCCTTAATAGTGCTGTTAGTCCTTCATCTAGGTTTAAGTTCTCCATTATGTCCCACAGGTTTCTTTGGTTCACATTGTCGTAGGCACCCTTGATATCCAGAAATGCCAGCCAGAGCTGTCTGTTTTCTTTTTGCGCTATTTCTATACACTGTGTTAGAGAAAATAAATTGTCCTCCAACCTTCTTTGTTTTCGAAACCCGTTCTGTAATTCGCCCAGTATGCCCTCGCAATCTACCCATTCCTCCAGTCTGTTCTTTATAATCTGCATTACCAACCTGTAAATAACCGGTGTCACGGTTATAGGACGATAATTCCTAATATCAGACTTATCTCCCTTTCCCTTACATATCATACTCATCCTACTAAGCCTCCATTCATCTGGAATATTTCCTTTTGTTATCATGGTACTCACTACCTCCCTTAGTTTTGCCTTAGATTTAGGACCCAAATTCTTCACCAGCTTGATAGGGATACCATCTGTGCCTGTCGACGTGCCACTAGGGACTCTTCGTTCCGCCTTTTCCCATTCTCTTTGTCCAAAATCCGCGATGTCACAAACTGGACTGCTACTTCCTTCGGTTCTCCTATCTTCCACATGTAACCGTTCCCGAAATTTCTCCTCCATCACTGCTCCTATATATTGTATCGCATCATCTCCCTCTAATTGATCTCCCTGATGCGAGAGTATGAACCTCTGTCTAGCTTGCGTTGTTTCACCGAGTGAGTTCAAGTGCTCCCAAAACTTCTTGGCAGCGTTTCTATCTTTCTTACTTACATTACTCATCCATTCCTCACCCTTTCTTTGAATTTTCGCATTGATCAAACTGGATGCCTCTCGGCGACATGTTATAAAATTGTCCCATTTTCTTTTTACTTCCGTTTCGGACTCCCCACTACGCTTGGAATACCTGTGTTCTCTAGAGGCTTCCTGACGTTTTTGTATCGCTTGCTTCACTTCTTTGTCCCACCAGCTTTTTGGTCTATGTCCTTGCTTCCCCTTTCGTTTACTCTTAACTTTGTCTAGTTCTAGAGCAAAAAGCCTAGTTAGGCTCTCATAGGTCCAATCTGTATGCCGGTGCCCTGAAACTGCTTCCTCTATTCTTTCAACAACTATTTCCAACTCTTTGTCGCTGCAGAAAGTTTGCTTTGAATTATGTTGTCTAGTTTCAGGATTTACTTCTCTGGCAAAATTCAGCTTAATACGTTTGTGATCACTACCAAGACTTTTGGAACCTTCTTCATCTATTTTCATTACTTGTAACTTACTTGTAAATTTTGTGTGACATGAGTACGTAATCTATAGTTGAATGCAGATTGCCAGTTTCCCAAGTTATGTGCCCGTCACACTTCTGACTGGTATTACATAAAACTAAGTCATGTTTTTTCCACCAGTTCTAGTAATATGCTTCCAGTTGAGTCCGTATACCCATCCAGACCCTCAATATGGGCATTCATGTCTCCCATAATAATTATTTCGGAGCCTTCCCCTAGTTCACTATTGTCTCTTGATATGCAATCAATCATTTTTCTGTTTTCCTCTTTAGCTCCTGTCCCTGTCCATAAGTAAACCACTCCAAGGACTGTTGATTCCCCAGCGACTTTTCCTTTCAGCCACAAATGTTCGGCGCACTCCTTTCTGATCGATTGAAAGTTCATATTCTTCTTAATAAATGCTCCAATTCCACCTCCCTTCCTCGTTCCCTCCATTCTGTTGCATTCTTCCCACACATAGTCAGGGTTGCAAGGTGGCTGCTCCATGTCTCTGAGATGTGTTTCCACAAACCCATACACCATTAAATCCTCCTTTCTTAGTTGCTCCTCTACCTCTTCCCATTTTAACCTATTTCTACCACCCTGCATGTTAATATATCCAATGTCTGATTGTGCTGTTTTTTTATACCTGTTCTTACGTTTTCTCCTCTTTTTAACCCTGGGTGCCTCTCCTGACTTCGTTGGGTTTTCAATTACTTCAGTGCCCCCAGGGCCCTCGGTCCCCCCAAAAAAGCAGTCACCGTGCGGCCCATTCTATCCCCCACCCTGTAACCCGTGGCCTCACTGTAGTGAATGCCATCTGCAAAAGGGCGGGAGCCAGCCTCGTACACCTCTCTGTTTACTTCCATTACGTCGTACCGAAGCTGTCGACTCATACCCTTAATTACTCCGTTGGCTTCGACAACCCTCCTCTCCGTTAACCCGGACTGCCCCCGAACTTCTGGAATGGTGCACACAACCACATGCACATTCTCAGACACGTCCCTCAGCTTACGTATTCCCACGTTTAGCTGCTTTCCGAGGTTCTGGCTCCTACCCTTCAGCACATCATTAAGCCCCGCATGAACTATTACTAGGTTCCTTCCCTCCCGGTTATCCCACACCCCCTCACGTGCTGCGGTCATAGCATCCACCATACACTTCCCTGGCTGGACCTCTACGGTTACCCTCTGGTCTCCCTTCACCCTGTTATGTACACCCCTCCTAACCCGTGCTACGTTAGAGCTCCCCACTACCAGTACCCTAGATCCCCCTGGTGCCTGCGCGCCTTTGTCCGCACTCCAGCAAAACGGACGCCGCCAAGCGGGAAAACCGGGAACCAGCCGGTCCAGGTCGCTCCGCGCCCCTCCGCGTCTCTGGTGGCTTTCGCAGAGACGTGTTGTCGGCGCGGTGGCGAACAATGTAATTTGACGAAGGTCCGAATATTTCTTAAGTTTGCCTGAGTGATCATTAGTGTGGTGAAGCCTCAGTAGATTGTTTTCTTCTATTACGTGTTTGAAAGCCCGTTTACTCCACAGCACACGGTCGCGTGCTTTCGATTTCTTGGATGGAGAGGAATCACTGAAAAACTTTTTGATTTCTTGTCTGTCTCGAATCGCATTCAAAGTGACGACTGCTTGGTAACTGATACTGGAGGGAACATCAATGTTGCAGTCAAGTGAATAGGAAGGTTCGATAGCTGCTTTTCTTGAGTTTGGTTGTGTTCGGTTAGCTTCAAGTTTGAGCCACCCACGCCGGTCGGTGCGTTGGGTATTCATCTTGGCTGCTTTTCGCCGAAAAAGCCTCTGGACCACACTGAAGGAGTTGGGCTGATTTCGCAATTACTTGATTCAGGAAAACTTGCTCGCTGCAAATGATGAATGAGGGAAATTATCTGTTTTCAAAAGGTGGGAGACAAGTCTTGCAACGTTAGATGCTGTCACGGCATTTTGACCTATCGCGCCTCCAATATTTATATTACGAGGACGTCGAAGCCAGCAGAAATATACGTCTACATTGGTCAGGTTGACCGGCCACAAAGAAATACTAATTTTCTCCGTTCAGGATTCGAAGCAAAGTTCAATTCAGAGAGGTTCTGCGTGGATCTTCAATGAAGACTCTCTTCAGTTTGTCTCCGTGCTGCCGGCTATAGAACCATTTGGCTAAGTTTAAGCAGTATATCTCCGTCTGTCAAATATACTTTTAATCAGCAGCTCACCTAATAGCTAGTCAACTAAGCTCATATTTCAACCCGAAGGATATACTAATATCGCTTTAGTGGGACCCCCATAGTACGTAATATAATACATAACCCGCTCGTCAAAATGACTTCTCGATTGTTACTAAAACCTGAATTGAAATACGAGTATCAGCTGCTTAGTGGGGCGCCGG
This sequence comes from Ixodes scapularis, assembly GCF_016920785.2. Lineage (NCBI taxonomy): Eukaryota > Metazoa > Arthropoda > Arachnida > Ixodida > Ixodidae > Ixodes > Ixodes scapularis. Next base: position 83,465,528 of record NW_024609838.1, on the reverse strand, counting down.
CGGGTTAACATGGTATTTGGCTCAAGAAGCGGTTGCTTAATTTTCGTAATTTTCCTGCAGCCTGTGTTGTTGGCCGAGCAGACGACTGGAGCTGTTTCGTAAACGCGGATACGCACAAAAGCTCGATTTCGCGGACAGATAAGTCGCATGGTCGAGGCATGCGAGTTAGCTGAAAAGTTACTCTCTGTGGAACAATTCTATAGTTATCGCCGCTTTCCTTAGATGATCAAAACTGATTAGTATATTACCATCTCTCCGGAGCCCACAGTTTCGGTTTTGAACGAAATCTCCGAAACGAAAGTTTGACACGAAAATAACAAAAAAACACCGGCAAAACAAAACTATGCTTTGCAAGTTTATCTGCACCGGCTACACTAAACCGTCTCATTTCAAATACCTATAAAATTGGGCATTAAACAAAAGAAAATCTGTTAAATTGAACGCGCCACCTGTTCAGGCGGCCCGGCCCAGCCGCCGCGACCTGGACTCAGCCGCCATGTTTGTTTGGTGGTGGCGCCCCCTATAGGTCGCTGGAGTCGCGAATATCACTTACACGAGGGGAGGAAATTTCCTCCATTGAGAGAAAAAAAGGTGGCAATTTTCCTCCCTTCTTAGGGAAGCAAATTTGTAAAAGTCATTGCAAGGCCCCTTTAAGAGGTGAGGGCAAGTCGCCTGACACAATTTTATTCTAACAGTAATCCTGTAATTTTTTTTTCTAATTAATGCCTTGTCTGAGCAGTTAGATTGTATTGCAGTGACGTGATTGATTTGTAGAAATTACAGAAGCTCTTTCCTACATGTCACAGTGGTGAATAGTTCAGTACCATAGCTTAACGTGTACTTACCGTTTTGTGCCAGTGACTCGTATAATTTTTAACGTTGCTAATGAGTCCGAGTTACTCTTTGCAGAGCTCAGCATCAACATTGGCTTTTTTTTTGTTTTATGGCTTGCTCTGGAATAGATCATAATATAACCTACAGTGAAACCTGTTTAGAACGAACCCACCTACAGCGAATTATTGTCGATATCTAACTCGCAGTAAATATAAATATAAATGCATGTAAAAAGTTATTTTTATAACGAACAACATATTGGCTATATCGAACTTTTTCCCCCGGGAAAGTTTCCGAAAACGCGCAAACAATCGTCTTCTAGCCAGCCCCCCCCCCCCCCCCCCCCAAAAAGAAAAGTAAGAAAGAAAATTTTAAAAGCTCAAGTTGCGAACATAATTGAGCGAAGAGAAGCGATTCAGAAGGGGATAAAGCTAAAAAATACACTCCCTACGCACGCACAGAAAAAAGAAGCTTTTCATCCCAAAACGGTTTCCCACGAAGCGAAGCGATTCAGGAGAAATAAGCTGAAAAAAATTTAAAAAAGCCTGCAGGCCCGCGAAAAAAAAAAAAAAAAAAACACCTTTACAGCGCGTTGTTCAAGGCGGAAGCGAAGAGGTGACAAAGAAGAAGCTCTCGCCTTGCAACGAACGCATCTTGGAAGTTCGTTGTAAATGTGCTCTGCTATATCGAATTACTAGCTACATCGAACTGATTGTAGCCATGGATGAAGAATAAAACAATTAAAACAGGGACAACACAACCACATAATTTTTATTCTTTCTTTATCCATGACTTAAACCAACACGCTCTTCTCCCAAGCTGATTGTAGCGTTTCCTGCTGTTCGTTATAAACGGGTTTGACTGTATATGAAAAAAACGTCCAGCGTCTTCCCGTGCATTTCGGCCGCTTGGGGACGGCAGGGCACAGAAGCCGACATTAGTGTTCCCGGTGAGCTAAAATTGCGGGTGGTAGCTTCATAAACAGAAAAAGCCGGTGATATATATCACTTGCAACGTCATTGTCTCACACACTTCTGCTTAATTATTGCGAAAACCACCGGCAAAAGACATATTGTATTAAAAAAAACGAAGCTGACAAGTCGTTATACAAATGCAGTGCTCGTTATGGCAAAACGAACACGTCTCAACTTGCATCTGCTTTCTTTCCCTGCCTTTCGTTTGCCCTCTTTGACATCCTAGCTGCCACTCTGGACCACCAATGCCGGTGCTCGCGATTTGCCGCTCTCCATAAAGCAGCTTCTATTTGCGATACACAATCATGTCAGCAATAGGCCTGCCTGGTCGTGGACATACAATGCCACGACCAGGTCAATAGTTCTGGTTAAAGTAACCCCAAGATGAGGGGAAAAACAGACTATAAAAAAAGTATGTTTATACAACCTAGAATTTAGCCTGCCTCAACAGGTAACTTGTCTTCCAGCTGTAGATGAGAAATTTAGCCAGTGCGGCACAACTGCTACTCTGGAGTCTTTAACGTGCATGACGCAGTAGTGATGCACGACCGCATGGCGGTACGATACTCATCCAGATCGAAACGGGCAGGGGTGGGGATTGAACCCAGGATTTGTGGGTTCTGCAGCGCCAGCTTTCGGCTCACATGCTCCGAGATGCTGTGCGCTAGCCCATTCGGCCACCGATCACAAAACACAGCTGCAGCTGTGTTTCGAGACTTCGTTGTAGTTGTCCTTTTAGAGCGAGCTCTTAGGCGCCCGCTCCCGGCTTGAGCGGCGTCGGCGTCGCCGTCGGCGTAACCACGAGTAACCCTCGTACCCTCGTGAGGGTTACTCTCACAAAGGTTACTTTCACAAGGGCTACGAGGGTTACTAACCCTCATAACCCTCACAAGGGTTACGAGGGTTAGTTACCCTCAAAAGGGTGACCCTCACGACAGTCACGAGGGTTATGAGTTACCCTCACGAGGGTCACGAGAGTTACCCTCACGAGGGTCACGAGAGTTACCCTCACGAGGGTCACGAGAGTTGCCCTCACAAGGGTTACTAGGATTACCCTCACGAGGGTCACGATGGTTATCCAGGTCACGTGACCCCCCGGGGGTCACGTGACCTGCGGATCCCCCCCGAGGTCACGTGACCCCTCGTTGACGTCATCGCCACTGATGACGTCACCGGCATCGTCATCATCAGCGATGACGTCATCAGTGACGTCACTGATGACGTCACCGGCATCCCCATCATCACTGATGACATCATCAGCGACGTCACTGATCACGTCATCGTCGCGTGGCCCCCCAGGTCACGTGACCCCCCCCCTCCCGACGTCACGCGACACCCCAAGGTCACGTGGCTCCCACAAGGTCACGCGACACCCCCAAGGTCACGTGACCCCCCGCCACCCGAGGTCACTAGACCTACCCCCAGTACCACTCCCTCCTCCTCCTCCTCAAGAGCTGCGCTTTAATTCGGCGTTACAGGGAGTTGTAAACGGCTTTCATTTTTTCTGTTTCCCCTTGTCTCGCGGTAACTGTAACCGTGATCACTCACCAGCTCGCCTGCTCATTAATGCTAGTTTCAATAGTTGCGTTCTTTAGCTAATGACAAAAGCTTATAATCAGCAATGAATCCAAAATTGCTCCTCAGTTGCAGTTTATAGCAGTTTATAGTTTGGCCAGCTGTGACCAAGCGGGCTTTCGGGTAGAGATCAGGCTTAAACGAGTTTACATAGAATGTTTAAGCCTTTCTCTTCCTTTGAATATCTCGCCATTACATGTTTTTCAGAGTGCCGAATCAAAAAACTTAATGGACAAGCGCTCCACAGAAGCGATAGCAGCTCAGGCCACCACCAGGGTCGACAAGATCTTAGGCGAGAAGATCAATGATCTTAGACGACGAAACAGGCGTCCACAAAAGGAAAAAATAAAAACGAGACCGGCCGGTTTGTGGCAATGGTTCAATCAGATATGGTAGTCGGGCATCCATTTCCCGCACGCCCCACACAGATCGCCCACAGATCGTAGGATTATGAAACCGTGTGGGTCACCTACATGGTCTCCACAGTCCTGTGGGACTCCGGGTCCCACAGGCTATGCGGAGACCTATAGGGACCCACACAGACCATGCGGGGACCCATAGGATCCTACACACACACAAACTACGTGGGGACCCATAGGGACCCACAGACCTGCAGGCACTATGCGGGGACCCATACACTCACAAAGTTCCTGCGCGACGCACAGGTTTCACAACCCTACAGGTCTGCGGGTTCTTGAAGCGGGGTTTTGCATCGACACTCGGGCGGCCAGCTCACAACACACTCCGTCATGAGACTCCCGGTGTGTCTGTTTTCGCATCGAAACCCTGGCGCCCAGCTCACGCCGTTCGCGGTCTTGAGACTCCCTGCGTGTCTGCTTTTGTACCGACACCCGGGCGGCCAGCTCATAACATTCTCGGTCATGAGACTATTGGCGCGTCTGCCTTTGCACTGATCCCCGGGCGGCCAGCTTAGACTGTTCTCAGTCGTAAGCTACCCGAAGCAAGTGCCTTTGAGTTGGTTCATAATGCGATTCCCTTCAACCCAAACGTCGGCACTCCAGATTCTGGCCCGATCGGAATCGCGTCAGAGTCGGCTTGAGGTTCTCCACACCAAGGATGGTCGCTCGGGATGGCCGGGCGCTCGTGAACTCACAACGGCCGGCGGGGGTGGGAATAGCCTCTCTAGCCGGGAGACCGACTGTGCTCATCCCAGCTATAAGTAGAATCGAAACCACACCCAAGCCTCTTGAGCCTCGTATGACCGTGAATGTACTATATCTACAACTTTATTGTCCATGTAGCATTTATGGTCTCTAGCACTGGTGACATCAGCAAGCCTAACAGGCCTGCAGAGACAGTGCGACCGGAATTCGCTTGGGACGCAAGCGGCAGTTAATGTTTGTAAACAGCAAAAGCGTCTATACCAAATCTTTCACGAAAGAAAAGTAAATGCACCGTACTAAAAGTTTTTCATATATGAAAAACTTCTTACACTGCCGTTGCCGCGGCAGCCTATGCAACCATAATCTTCAAAGAGAAACGCATGCGCGGAGCGCGACGTGCTTCGCATTCTTAGCAGAGCTAGTGACGTCACTCCACACTTCGTATTCTTCCGTTGCCGCGGCAGCTTATGCAACCGCAATTTTCACCGAAAAACGCATGCGCTTAGCGCTACGTGCTTATCATGTATCACGTAATTTTGAAACGTATTGTGGTTTTCTTATCGAAACAAGTGTCAAAACCACATGACAAGAGATAAGGCGCGCGCAAATGGTGATAAGCAGCGCGTGATGGTTTTCTGTCGACTACTGTTCTGTCGACGGACACGAAAAAAACCCGACCGACGAGTCATATACAGCTGTGCTGTAAAAATCGACTTTGTTTCCTTCTTTATTATTTCATATACTGTTTTTAACTCCCAATTATTATTATAAAAATGTTTTCAGGATGCAGGAAGTGTCCAAGTCGCCTCGATCGTGCAGATGGAAACAAACCCCCAATTTCATGCACCACGATTAAAATCCCAGGAAACCGCGAGGTCCCCTGGGATTTTCCGAAAAGTCTATTACTTTTAGCCTGAAGTAATCTTATAGTATACTTTTCAGCAGAAAGAAATGTACACCGCAAGATTACTTCTTTTAAAGGCACAACATTTATAGGTCGTTTTAGCGCTTTCATATCATCATTTATTCAGACAACAAACACAAACAAATGTAGTTATCTGGGAGCACTGAGCAGTAACAAAAAGCAATGAAAATGCCTAACTAGGCGGCAGCCCCCTCCCCTCCCCTGTCACATCACTATGCCATGCACAAAAAAAAATCTATAGATATGGCACATTACACGAAAAAAACAATTTTTATTGCTTTTTGGGGATCCGTTGTATAAAAAAGTAATGTTCTATGAATACAATGTAGTAATCTGTAGCCATAAAAAAAAGAAAATTGTTTAATGATGGTACGTTATTGGCTCTCCTCACACACAAGCAGCCTCGTAAAACAACACACTTACGATATAAAAAAAATAAACCTGCAAAAAACTGATTATTAATCCGGTCGGTGCTGCCTGTAACGGTGCGACAGATTGTGCTTTCGGGCGGACGTAAGCAAAGACTTCGAAATAAGCCAAAAAGCCAATTCGTGTTCTTTTATTTTATTTTCCTTTCTAAGAATCTGCGCCACCTAAGCGCCCGTATAGTACATAAACATAACGCGACTCATAGCTGAAGAGGTGTTTTTCCTCTCCAGCGCCTTCGCTCAAAAATGGCATCATGCAGCCAGGAAAGGGATGCTGGCAGAAAGAGAGGGAAGCGCGCCAGCCGATCACGGCGTCGGGTGTGTGCATTTTGCATTGTCATTGACCGGTGCAGAGGCGCATTTATAGGTAAGGTTTGGGAAAAAGGGGGGGGGGTGAGGAATCTGTGGTCACGGGTGAAGCGTCGCCCAGATCGCTTTCGTTCATCTAGTGATGGCTATTCCGCAAAAACTTAACATTTCTTCCTCAGAAAGCTGGTATTATGTCGTCGTTTCTTTTTTTTTTTTTTCATAAAGCTCAGAGGGCGATGCCTCCTCTCCCTCTTCCTCCCTCCCTCCCTCCCCCCCCCCCCCCCTTGATTCTGGCCCTCGACCGGCGCCTTGGCTCAAAAGTGGTACCGCGCAACCACTGGCAGATGCTAGGAGAGAGCAGAAAGTGTTACTTTTCCATTTTCAAGGGCTCTACAAAAAAGCACCTGTAAAGGGGACACTCCAAACCTGCTATACCCGTTTTCACCTCAAGAAAAAAGCAAGTTTTGCGCATTGTTCATACGCAGTGCGAAATAGTTCTTACGAGATTTGGTTATTGCAGGGAAAAGCAATGCTTTTGGCGTTTGAAACGTGAACGTCTGGATAAGATAACATATATATAATCTAACATTCACCTACATATCTCTTAGAGGGAAGCTACGGAGCTTCTCGGAAAAAATGAGTTAGAAGTGAATTCTAGTGTATTTTTACCCCGTGAACCCGAATACCCAAATCATTTGCTGCGTAAGTATTGTTAAACGCGAGAAAAACGCGAAAGACAGTCGCTGTCCATGACGTCATCGACGGCTCTTTTGGCTGCCCAAGGCTAGGGGGGCGGGGCTTCAGTCATATTTTGAAATTGCTCTTGTAACTCTCCGGCGCGTCGCATTGAAATATAATTTTGATATCTGTTATTCTAAAGGCCAAATGAACGCAATTCAAGCGTTTTTTCTCAAATGTAGAAGTGCCCCATCTTCCCTTTAATTATCCCCATGAAGGGGGAAATTAGTAGTGGTCCGCGTGGCGCCGGACTTTTTTTACTGTGGTTCTTGAGGTGAAAACGGGTATAGGTACCACTAAAATCACCGAAGGCTGCACGCACGCTAGATTTTGTTGTCGGTCATGTTGGAATAAAGTTCCTTGCTTAAAAGCTCAATTCGCAATGCTTCGCTCTTTTGTTGCTGAACCACGAAATCGTGTTCCGCCTGTAAGAGCCGAAGCAAGCTTTCCCTCAGGTTTTTGTCGCACAGATCCCCAGTTTCCAGATTCATATTCAAGATGATTTGCGTGCGGCCCAAACCTTGCATACTTAATGCTATTCCCGCCGAATCATCGGCGGCGTTCCAACCGTTCCTCATGCTCTCGTACGAAGCGATTCGGAGTGGAGGATCGAGGGATCCCTTGCCGCCTGCCTTCACGTCCCGAGAATTCACGTCGTCTGCTTCCTGTTTGACGGCACCGGACTTCTCTTTGATGTCCCTGTTCATGGATTTGTGGGATTTTGGATTTTTAACAGTGATGCCGTGGTTAGCCCTCCCAGGTGGAGTAGGTGGCGGGAGAATCTTGCTTTCCTTGGCCTCATGGTCACCGGACGGCGAAGCAGAAGTCCCTGGTTCGTTCGAGCCCCTGGGATGCTGGGAGTGGACGGGACTGTGCTGAACCGCCGCGGCCCGATTATCGACCAGGTTGCCTGCGCCGCTCCCTTTGGCACTTTCTATCCTAGAAAAAAGAAAATCACGAAGACAATATAATGGCAACATCAGGATTATACAAACGTTATTAGATGAACTTAGTTACGAAACTGTTAAAGGAGGCTGCTTACTCGAGCAGCACCCCCCTGTCCCTAACGGTCCGCCTCCCGTCATTCGACGCGCCACCGTTTCTTGGGGGACTGCTGCTATGATAACTACATGTTACACAGATGCGGTGAGGGTGCAGGCGAGCTGGTGTTAGTTTACCATTATGTTAAAACACAAGAAACTGGGTGTGAAAAAAGCCTTGAAACAAATAAAGGTAGAAGACACAGGGAAAGAAGTCAGCCAGACGACGTTTCAAACTCAGCCTAATAGGTTTATTCACTAAACCTCTCATTACATCCTTGAAACCGAGGTCGTCTCCAACCAACACAACACACAAAAAATTACAGGAGTGCACTTAAGACTGCTTACGTGTAGGAAGGCGAAAGGCATTATAGTGCCGCGGGAGAAATGTTTTCGAATAATGTTTCTACACGTATTAAGGTTTAGGATGACGTATAGGACGACGTCGAGGACGACGTCCTAGAGATCGACGTCAAGTATGGCGTCTAGGACGAGATCTAGAACGACATCAAGGACGACCTCTAGGACGACGACGAAAATGACGCCTAGAGGACGACATCGAGGACAACGCCTAGAGGGGGACAATTAAGGGGGCTACTGTAAAACCCTTAATGTTCGCGAGCCCTTAATTTTCGCAAAATTCGCGAACTGCGAAAATTCGCGAATTTTAACGTTACTCGAAAATTTCGATCATTAATAGAAAGCAACTCACGAATTCGCGAAATTTAGTGGCTGCGATTTTGTCTGACCGATTCGTGAAAAATAAAGCCCGCGAAAATAAAGAATTTTACAGTATATTGCGTGGGCGGCCACAATTGCCTGAGCAAGCAGCCGTGGATGTAGACGCTGCTGCCGATGTCGAGGCCGTAGATGTAGACGCGGTTGCCTCACAGTCCATCGCATGAAGCACACAAAGAGCACAGATGAAGTCCGAAGTGAACCTTTTGCACACGGCACTCCGGCATCACGCTGATGGCGTATGATGACGCTCATTACATCACGCTGATGACGTATGATGACGCTAGATGACATCAAGCTGATGAAGCTTGATGACGTATGATGACGCTAGATGACATCAAGCTGATGAAGCTTGATGACGTATGATGACGCTAGATGACATCAAGCTGATGAAGCTTGATGACGTATGATGACGCTAGATGACATCAAGCTGATGAAGCTTGATGACGTATTTTTATGGCCATCTTTTGGGCACAACAACGCCGCCGTTAGTTTTTGACGTAACGTGACAAGTGAGCTCTTCCTAGAGGTCGAGGACGTCTTCTAGGACGCCCGCAATGACGACGTCAAGGTAATGAATGGGAGAAGTAGGGTCGCCCACTGAGCAACGCGTGCCGTTCAATCGTATTTTTATCGGCTTATACGACGCTTTTGCGCTCAATGGGACAAGTAATAGTGAATTCTGCAGGCAGATCTCAAGCGCTCCAAAAGCGCTCCATTTGGAGAGCTCAAATTCTGCTCGCAGATCTGGCTAGACTTGGCCATCTTCCGCTCGTAGATCTCTGGCAGCGCCCGCTCCGTGAAGCGCCTCCAACCCCGCCGAACTTGATACCGCGGGATTTCAGAAATCTTGGCGGAAGCTGACAAAGCGCGCTACGTCATTTGCTTTAAATCGGCAGTGGCTCATGCGCAACGAGGCAACACCTTCTAAAAATAAGGCCGCAGCGCTCCGAGTGGTTACGTCACAATGTCGGAGGAACGAAGGCCATGGCGCAACTACGTGAGAACATTTCTGCTATGGATGCATATCGGCGTGAAAAAAAATGTTTCCTCTCGAGCGGCGCGGTAATGTTCGTGCACGTTTATCTGACATTAATACACGTTTTAAAAGCGCAGTCTTGTACAATTTATTATATATATAATATAAACGTAATATACAACGCGTTACCAAGGTTGAAAGTACCAAATTTATATTTATGATTATCCCCGTAACCGCGGGACTACGAGCAGTCCCGCAGCTCCCCACACTTTTCGAATGAACCGGCTCCGAATTTCCGATGCGACATCTTCCCTCGTACGGGCTCCGATTCTGGTAAATTTATGTTGCGAGTGAGCTGCTGACTGTCTGAAAAGGAGCGCTGAGACATTTCAGAAGGGAAGGGAACCGACCAAAAAATCCAGTCGTCACCGCAGGGAGCGCGCACGAGCAAGAGATGGGTCGACAATGTTAAGCCTCTCGTCCCTCACTGCTGCTGGTGCTCTCGTGTGTGTGTCCCCTGTGTGGTTCTTTCAATCCTCCTACCCGTCATTTTTTTTTTTGTCGTTATTCAGTTTCGGGTAGTCTTTTTTGTGTTAGCTTGATAGTACTACGGAATTTACGTGGTTTCCGAAACAAGTCCTGCTACGGTTTGAGTGACGTGTGGCAACTAGTCAACGATGACACTGGTCGATGACCTCTTTCTCGACAGAGAGAGACTTCTAAAAGTTTGTCTTCAAATGTTTTCGTGATGGATCGTGATTCGTGTGGGACGTATGGATACGATCGACAAGTGAGGAACAACTTATTTACGGGCTTTCTTGTTCATGTAAGACGCAAGTAAAGTGCTGCAGTCGATTTTTTTTTTAATTTCGTGATAGAAGGGAATTTTGCTCTTCGTCGTTATCCGTTTGTTATTGCGTCGACATTTGTAAATATGCGTGGTAATATTCTAGTTTTTACTGGAAGGTAAATAGCAAGTTTGTGTGAATATTGAAAGTGCGTTGTATGTGCTTACGTGTTTATTTATACTAATGTTATTTTGTCGCCTTTACCGCGTTTATACTAGAATCTTAACTGCATTAAGGTAATAGTAATATTGTATACAAAATAGGTTATATTTTGCTCTTAGGCAGCTCGAGACCATTGGGAGAAGTAAATTAGTTGACTGTAAATAGTAAGTTTAGTACCCTTGCCACACAGAAAAGTTAATACATTTTGATTAAATAATACGGGATTTAATCAGATCGCTGTTTTCAGTGATTATACGAGCGTCACAAGCTGATTTGTCGGCCCCATACTGTCATTCGATCGAAATTTCATTACTTTTAATTCAGTGACTGCACGCAATAATATCGCTTACATGATCGTAAGTAACACTTGACGAGCCGTGTCCGCGTTGTCTTCGTCTACCTGATTTTTAACTGATCTGTATTGCTGTCCCAATCACTGCGTGTCTCGCCATTTTGTCGAAATATTTCTCTATAAAATATGCATTCCTGCAGCAATAATTGCGTCACTTAATATTTTCTATTAAAAAAAAAAAAATCACATTTTTCTATAGACGTCTTCTACGCATACCTCGTGCCATTCCGCATCAAATATTTAGCGGTGTAATATTTTGGACGTGTAATAAAATGTTTTCTAGACCCGTTGCAATGTGCAGCTTTTCATTTTAGCTAATACGACACGCGTATGCGACGAAAAGCGGGTTACGACGGTCGATCCACGCGCGTTGCCTTCGCTTCGACGCGCGCCCCCGATGGCCTTCCTTTGCGACGTCACGAGAGGAGCGCTACAGCCTTATTTCTATAAAAAAAAAAAAACAAAAAAAAAAAAAACGCATCTCGAGGCGCGAGGTGCGAGCATAGAGTAATCTACACAAGGGAAAGAGTGGCCACTCGAGCCGTTTCGCGGCCGAGCGTTTAGTTTTCTCACCGACCGCTAAGTGGTGCTAGTGTGCCGAAGAATGAAAATATTTCGTGAGGTTTGTTATAAATAAATACTCAAGTTTTAATTTTATTATATTTAAAATTGTTGCAAGTATCATAAAGGGTGAACTAGTTTTTGTTTACTACGTTAAGAAGATCACATGATGTACGGGCCAGTTCCGGTTCCTGCAGTTGCTCTGAGAAAGCGGCTGGAGTGGCTAAAGCGGGACGGACGGACGGACGCGTGCGTGTGTGGACGGCGTGACCGCATGGTGCCTGACATCTGTCAACGCGTTTTGTGTTGAGCACATGTGAGCACAGCGAGCAGAATGTGAGCACAACGTGGATATTGTCTGCGCCTAACAGGTTTCTTCAGAAGGTAAGACGTTTTCTCATTTCTTTGTTATTGCTTGGTCGCGAGCAAAACACAGCGTGCGCATACAAGGGCAAGAGAAAAAAGCGAACTGTATCGTGTCCGTTGGTTTTACCCGTTATTTGCATGCTCAGAGGTCCAACAGACGCTGCGAAATAAACCTCAGACAGCAGCCGGCTTTTCCCGTGTGTGTTATTATTGTTACATGGGCTGCGCATCGTACTAAGAGCTACGAATATTTGTGTTTCTATCATATTTTTTCTTTCTCAGATGCCCTCCGGTTGCTACTACGGTAGCTACTGCTGTGTCGCATGGTGCGAAAACAATGGTAAAACGCACAAGAAACCCGGCACAAAATTTTTCCGAATCCCACGTGACGCAAGGTAGGTTGGCGTGAGCTCCTTCTTGTCAATAGTTCCTTGGAACCATTTGCATATTTGAGCATATAAAAAAATCCCAATAATTTATTTTTCTTCACAATATAATTATTTACTAGAATGCGCTTTTAAATCAAGCGCTAAAGTTGACTGGATGCCTTGACTGTAATGTGGGGATTTGGGCTAAGCGATCTCAGGTCAGTTATTCTAATTTTAGTACTGACTTACCACTTTGTCTTTGAAGATAAAAACTGACAAATTAATCTTATAAGACAAAATTGTTAAGGAAAAGAAGCAGCCCTTGATTTGTCTCATACATAGCTTAAATGTATCGTTTCTAATGTGGCTCTAAATTGGGGTTATAAATGTGCTGCTTCATGGTGGAGTGAATGTTCGTGTTTTTTTAATGTGGCTCTAAATTTGAGTTATAAAAGGGCTGCTTTATGGTGGGGTGAATATTGCTCTCTACTGATACTGTCTTTTCCTAAAGGAATGTGAATGTGCACCTGCTGCTAATTAGCTATAAAATGACCTGTTGTTGAGCGAGCTGGTGAACGTTAGAAATCATGTTTTTTGTGCGAAAGGACAAACACAAGGGTGGACAACAAGCACAAGCGCGCTTGTGCTTGTTGTACTCCCTTGTGTTCGTCCTCTCGCGCAAAAACCATGATTTCTTAGTTGAGCTACTTTTGCACTACTCTGGAGCAGGAGCCCAAATTTGTCTGTGTGCGTTGAGACAACCGAAGCAAACCTCCAAATAAAAATATGTCCCCATCGCTTGCAAGCGGAGCCAAAATGTCGAAGAGAGGGTTGCAGATTGGCATCTAACATTTTGTTCCAAAGTGTACATTTAACACATTGGAAAATAATATATATTCCAGGTCAAAGGCTTGGCTCGACTATGCCAAGCCTTTGACCTACGATCTTTTTGGAAAGTCTGCTTCGCAACTCTATGCCACCTATCGCGTCTGCAGTGATCACTTCACTGCAAAAGATTTTATGGACCCAGGACAAACAACCCTAGTGAGATCAGCTGTGCCTATTGTTCGTCCTTCCATAAACTGGGCATCTGCAATAGGTGATTGTAATAATGTGTTTCCCTCATATACACAAAGGTATAAGTAACTTCTCTATGTAGGCTAATAAGCCCATTCTTCCAAGTCCCACTCAGGCAACCAGCTCATCTGGCCCTTCACTCCAGTGCAGCTCCGTCGCAGCGAGCCGTGCTGTGCTTGGTAAGAGGTTATCTCGTCATGGTGCACTTCTGTGTCTAATAATGAAACCTTTCCAGACCAGGCAGAGCCCGAAAGACTGCAGAATTCACCAGTCCCATGCAGCTCCGCAGTAATGCACTCTGCAGTACTCGGTAATATAGAGTTATTTTAAAGCATCAGCCTGTGCCTAATATGCGCACTCTTCCAGGTCCCACTCAGGCAACCAGCTCGTCTGGCCCTTCACTCCAGTGCAGCTCCGTCGCAGCGAGCCGTGCTGTGCTCGGTAAGAGGTTACCTCGTCATGGTGCACTTCTGTGTCTAATAATGAAACCTTTCCAGACCAGGCAGAGCCCGACAGACTGCAGAATTCACCAGTCCCATGCAGCTCCGCAGTAATGCACTCTGCAGTACTCGGTAATATAGAGTTATTTTAAAGCATCAGCCTGTGCCTGATATGCGCACTCTTCCAGGTCGCACTCAGACAACCAGCTCGTCTGGCCCTTCACTCCAGTGCAGCTCCGTCGCAGCGAGCCGTGCTGTGCTGGGCAAGAGGTTATCTCGTCATGGTGCACTTCTGTGTTTAATAATGAAACCTTTCCAGACCAGGCAGAGCCCGACAGACTGCAGAATTCACCAGTCCCATGCAGCTCCGCAGTAATGCACTCTGCAGTACTCGGTAATATAGAGTTATTTTAAAGCATCAGCCTGTGACTAATATGCGCACTCTTCCAGACCCAAGTCAGGCAACCAGCTCTTCTGGTCTTTTCGCTGGCCACTGTGGTCCAGGTCAACACTGTAAGTGTCCCGTTTTGCGTTCGCCACTTTTTGAAACATATTTGTGTGAACCTCTATAGCCAGTAGAAAATACAATATGTCCCAGAAGGATCAGTTTAAAGAATTCTAGGTCCCTTTATAAGCTATAGTCTTTGCTTCGTGTGTGTGGCATACCGATCTAACCATTTTATTACTAATGACTGGGGAGGTGTGGGAAAATGGAACACACATATCAAGCCGAGGTTTCAAGAGAATTTTTCATGGCTGTTTTGAGTTTTTCATGCTATTTCAGCCTTTTGAACTTGCAAGGTTATCAAGGATTTTACGTGAAGACATTTAGTACAGAACATTTTACGTGACTAGTAAAAGAATAACGTAATTGGTGGTCAAAAGTTTCACTGGCTTTGACAGTGCTTAAATGGTAAATGCACAAGAAGAAAATTCAGGCTTCACTCTACCTGGTATGCTACTGGTTAGTGGTGCTTGTACTGGTTAAATCGCATCGCACTTATTGAAACTGTTTTTAATCTCACTGACTTGTTGCCATTTTTATAGCTGGTCCAAACCATCCTGCACCTGTTTGCCGCAAGCTCACGAAAAGGCCCGAGGACGTTATCAAGCGACTCCAGGCGAGAATTTCCAGCTACAGAAAGACGATAGCCAGACTGCGGAAACAGCCGCTGAAGACGCCTCAGACCAGGGTGTCGAACCGAAATTTTTATCGGTTCGGTTCCGGTTCGGGTTCTCGGCTTTCGGTTCGGTTCCGGTTCAGTTCCGGGGAGCAAAAAATAACGGTTCAAACCGGTTCGAACCGGTTTGAACCGGTTTGAACTGCTAAATTGAGAATATATTTTCCGCGTCGTTCTGGCAATATACACTATTTACGCCGTGAAACGATTAACAATACAGTTCCTTCTATCGTCCGTGCAATTTACTTTTGTTTTTAGGTGCCAAAAGTATGAAATTCAGTTAGGGTATTTAATTTCGACGCAAAAGAAGAAGAAAATCTACATTAACGTACTTAACGTCGTGTTCATACAACTCTGCCTCCCTTTGTTTACCAGTAGCATATATTTTACCTGAATCAAAATGTTTAAGTACAAGAGTAAATAGTTGAGCTTACTGGTACATACCTGTAACTACATCAGCTTCAAATTTAGAATTATACTGTATTTTCTTGTCCTTCCTTCAAATCCTTCCTTCAAGTTTTTTCTTGACCTTCCTTCAGTTCAAGCTGATCTATTTACACTCTATAAAATGTCGCGAAGTGTGGTAGGTCGTGTAGAATACCCGTGATTGGTACAACTTTGTATCGCAGTACATTAAAAGTGAAATCGTGTTCTTGAACTAAGGAATTAATTACAGCACATAAAATTATGAAATGAGCTCCTCCTGGCCATATACATCATGAAATAAGGTTCACGTAATACACTTGAAAATATATATGTATATGATCACGACCCAACTGAGCTAAAAGCAATGAAATTTTCAAAATGTAACAAAAGTTTTAGGATAATTCCTTCCAGTCTATTTTTATAGAAACACCGAGCGGCAATCCAAATGCCTGTTGTTCTAACCAAACATTGTTTACACTCAGCACCGCACGCATGCGACTAATCATGCAGCAAGAAGTAATCGCAATTGTTCACTTCGCACTTTGATCGAATATGGCCCAAAATAGCGCTTGCCCAGGTGAACATTTTCTTATACAGAATAAGCCGGCATAGCCCGGCTGTTGAGGTTTGTTCTGGACAAGACGCCGGACAATTTAATTTGCAAATGAGGATCACCCTTGCTAATTGATGATTTTAACACGATAGCGTTAAGGAGCTCATGTCGCAGAAAAGTCGATTTTGGTGGCGTGCCTGGAAAATCCTGTTTGGTCGATAGGTTCATGACGTCAGAGCTACATACCCTCGCGCAAGAATTTCAAACAACCCAAAATGCTTACGTGAAACGTGACATCACGCGTGGAATGAGTGATTAAAACATGACATGTAATGCGAGTTAAAGCTTGCCATATGTCTCAAATGATTTCACTTTTGAAAGAAATTCCTTAGCCTTAAAGAAAAAAAAATTAAGAATTTTAGATGGGATTCGAACCCACGACCCTTTATATGCGAGTCAGAGGCTTTTCACTATAGGCCAGGCGAGGCACGCTTGCGCGGCACATGAGAATGCAATGCAAACGAGGCCCGCTGACGCTATCCCGTTCCACTTTTAAAGGCGAAGCTTAAGGGTCCTTCGAGATTTTTTTTTTTGTGTGTTAAGTAAAACGAAGTACTATTTCACGTTCTACTCGACATGGCAGCTACGTAATAAGACACTTTCTGGCGGTTTGCGTACGTAATCGTCATAGTTCCGCCGTGCGACCCTGTTTACTTTGTTTTGTCCAGCCCACAGACACATAAAAGTAATGTTCATTACATAAAAGAGGCAATAACAAACTTCTATATGTTTGGGAAGCTATATGTGTGGGAAACACAAAACACATAGTTATTTAAATTCGCTTCAAAATCAGAAATGTATTTAAGGCCGCCCCATATAACTTAAAACGTGCCTGTCGAGGATAAAAACGCCGGAAAATATTGGCAGAACACCTTTCAAACAATTTGGGGGCATAGCTCTAGGGTGGTCGACTCTCTATGTTGTCAAATATTCAGTTAGTAATTAAATATATATTTATATTGATCAATATATTTTACTTGATAAAGTTCACATCACCGCTTGAGACCGACGCAGAAGGACGACACTCGAAACTACGCGAGCTGTGGAGTATGCGTAAAGGTGTTTTTCTGTTTTCTGATCGGCAGTGTGAAACATCAGGTTGCAGGGCACGCTAAAAAGGACTGTGTGCTGACATGATGAATTGGAAGTCAAATACACGAAATGTTCAAAAAGAGAGAGATAATTAGTGTTATTTTTCAAATCCCTGCAAAAAGAGATACGTAAAGATGCACGCAATGGAATTCATGATTTTACATCAATAGCGCGAAGGACAGACAAAGATTCTTACAATCGTAGTATAAATTGCATTTAATCAGCTTCCATGAGCTCGAAACTTCGCGACATGCTGCCTCGGGAAGCTAATGTTATATTCAGTTTTACCTGCACTTGTTTTGGGCCCTCACTTTAAAACACTATGCTAGAATAGTCATGCGCTCTAACATCTCTCTAGACTGCCATATCTCATCGCGAGACTGCTATAAATACTGCACAACTTTACAATTAGGACACCTATTGCTAGCGTTGCGAATATCACATTTCACCAGAAAGCTGAACTATTTAGCATGGTATGCATGTGATGTCATCACACTGTAGGCTGGTGGTCATTCTGAGTTCTTCTTGCTGAGAAAATCGAATTCGACGGTACAAAAGGCACGCTGCAGGGGGCTCAAGCTCAGTGAAAGCCAAGTATTTGAAAGGCACATATTATTATTCTTAGTGCATCGTTGTGAGGAACGGCGCGAGCGTCTGGAACGAGAAAAACGTGCTTTTTGGCAAGAGCGTTTTTGCAAACAAAGTAGTTTCCGGGGTCACGCTTTTTGGTCTGCGCCAAAGATGCAGGGAAGAGGAACCTTTAGAATACAGTATGTTTTTAACCCCCCCCCCCCCCAAACACACAGACGCGCTTCTTTATACAGCGGTGCTGTTAAGGGCTAGTTTCCCCAGTGTCGTGTCCGTCAGCAAACAAATGATGACACTAAACTGTGGAGAGGTACCGCCATCTATAAATGACGACGGCAACCAGACAACCGGCTTGCCGGTTGTCTCGATGCCGCCTTTGCGCATAGATGGCGGCAACCCCTCCAGCCTTTCCACTCTGGCTTGCCCACTTGCGGACGGCCATTATTACTTCATTCCCACCATAGTACAGCTTTTCTGGCCTTCCTACTTCACCAGAGTGGAAAGGCTGAAAGTATTCCTGAGGAATTGCCTCCTTCGTTTGTGTCTGTTAATTCGACAATTTTATTTGACACTTGTTAACCGCAACTCTTCATTGCTTTTATTTTGCACCCTGTGAAGTTTAAAGGGGTTATAATACGATATGGGGTTGGAATGTTCATGACTTTTCCGAGGCGTACTGGTCCTCTGGCCCAAGTGTACTCGCGCAGGCCACCACTGATTCAGAAGCTTCTTTGTCGCGGTGAAATGGCGAGGATTAAACGAGACTATTTCTTTTGGTCTTGCCTTCCCAAAGATGATGTCGTAATTGTGGGATCAAAACCACCCGCCTGTCGACAGTCAAGCGCGGCTCATGGATCGGACAGGAGAACTGCGTGAGCACCGTACACCGGCTCGTAACTCGTGTCCAACCACTGCGGTGATGAGAATAGCCAAACTCTAACAATACCGGGAGCTGAGCACGCGTTTTCCTCCTTTAAAACCCCAGCGCGGGGGTATGATTAACGTTGGCGGCATAAGACAGGCACCAGGCCACGTGGCCGCTTCTGGCTCCGAGTTGGGGGGACAAACGATGCTCGTAGTTCTTGAATTTTCGGGCGACTGTCATTGCCTAGGAAAAAGAGCAAAGCCAAGTTCAATCAGTTATTAACGTTTGGGAGTGATCCTGAGCAGTATTTATTATTGTACAGAAATATTTTTATAGCTCATTTAAGCAAAATACAGAGGGGTCAAAACTTGGGCAATAACTTGAGAACGACGCTCGTGTGAGACTTGCAGCGACTGCCAACGTTCGGCTGTTCCTCTGAGGTCACTCAAATGTCCTCTTTTTTTTAGAGCGCAGCTCTTAGGGGCCCGTTCCCGGCTTGAGCGGCGTCGCCGTCGGCGTCGCCGTCGCCGGCGGCGTCACCAAGGTCACGTGACCCCCAAGGTCACGTGACCCCTCCCAAGGTCATCTCAAGGTCACGCGACCCCCTGAAGGTCACGTGACCCCTAAGGTCACGTGACCTTGCGGGTCACGTGGGGTCATCTTGGGATCACGTGACCCCCAAGGTCACGTGACCCCCCGAGGTCACGTGACCCCTTCCAAGGTCATCTCAAGGTCACGTGACCCCAAGATGACCCCACGTGACCCTTTGAAGGTCACGTGACCCCCAAGTCACGTGACCCTTTGAAGGTCACGTGACCCATAAGTCATGTGACCCCTCTGAGGTCACTTGACCCCTCTAGGTCACGTGACCCCCGAGGTCACGTGGTCTCCTCCCCAAGGTCCCGTGACCCCCGAGGTCACGTGACCCCCAAGGTCACGTGACCCCTTCCAAGGTCATCTCAAGGTCACGTGACCCCAAGGTGACCCCCACGTGACCCCCAGGTCACGTGACCCCTCTGAGGTCACGTGACCCCCCGAGGTCACGTGGGGGTCACCTTGGGGGTCACGTGACCTTGAGGTGACCCCCAGGTCACGCCTCCCCGAGGTCACGTGACCCCCTCCACGAAGTCACGTGACACCCCCCCCCGAGGTCACGTGACCCCCCCCGGAGCATATTAAAGAATGAGGGGAGGAGGAGGAGAAGGGAGAGGGGTCTACCCTCCCCTCAGTAGCCTTCACTCCTCCTCCTCAAGAGCTGCGCTCCAATTCGGCGTTACAGGGATTTGTAAACGGCTTTCACTTTTTTTAGGTATTCCTTCCGTACACACGTGTAGTTCCATGTAGCATCGCATTAATAAGTCGCATTTAGTCATTTCAGAACTTTTATTCTCAGGGACATCTTTGGATGCAGTTCAGCAACAACGAAAAAAATGTTTCGGTGCCTCAATAATGTAAAATTGGTCTTGCAACAGTTTTTTTTTTGTATTTTAATAAATAGTGTTAAAACATAACCCCTGACGTTGATAGCTTGCGGAAACATCCATTAGTTTTCCCGTAATAACAGATGCAGAAAAAATAAAGGGCAGAAACAGCTGCCGATATCTCCTCAACTCGCAATTTGAACAAGCGGCCACGTGATCTGACGCTAATTATATAACGCCAGTGTTCATCACACTCATGCCCTAGGCGGCTAGGGTTTGGAAAGCAAAAGCTGGGGCTGAGCTTCAGATATTGTTAGAGTTGGGCTATTAATTACCATATTTAATTGACATTAGCCATTACCCGAATATTTGGCCATGCTGATTCTCATGAATTTGAGCACTCAACTATGGGTTATGAAAATCGCTTACGTCACGGCGTCACGTGACTCTCGGAGCGAAATCGTAATGTCATGTTGCGTCATGCTGTGAACAAGGTTAATACATCTAATGACTTCCTCAAATTAAATCGAGTTGACGCAGTGAGTCACGTGACGTCACGAGGCCACGTGACACTACTTGACAACATGTATTGACACCATAACGTCACGTGACAACTTTACATATGGTTACATTTAGTGCCAATACAAAGGTGCCACGAAAATCCACAATTTATCATACATTGCAATTCTCTAAATGACGATTTGATCAATAGATACAAATACAGCCGCCAATTTTTTATTCCCATATCTTCATTTTGTGATACTAACAAAAAAGAAACATTACCTTGAACCGTTTTGAACCGGTTACCGTTATATTTCTTTTCGGTTCGGTTCCGGTTCAGTTCCAAGATGGCGGCGAAGATTTCGGTTCGGTTCAGTTCCGGTTCGGCTAAAAATAACGGTTCTGTTCCGGTTTTCGGTTCGGTTCGGTTCCGGTTCGACACCCTGCCTCAGACAGCTTCTCAAGCTCTGGAAATAATTTGGCCTCATGTTTCTGAAGAGGTTTTTCACCTCATATCATCGCATATAAAGAATAGGTCGAAGGGCAAGGGGAAGCGATTTCCACTGTGGCTGAAGAAATTTGCGCTCCATCTGAATTTTCGTGGACCGCGGGCATACCGATTTATGTCTTCAGTGTTCACGCTACCATCTCGGCGTTCACTACGAAGGTGGCTCGCCTTTGTCAAAATGACGCCAGGTATCATTCCAGGCATAATGTCATCGATTGCGTCAAAAACAAAGTCATGGAATGAACGCGACCGCATTTGTACTTTAGTGTTTGACGAGATGATATTGAAAAAGAACTTGTCATACGATGTGGCGCAGGATGTTGTCCTCGGATTTGCAGATGATGGTTTTGAGCGAACTCCCAGTATTGCTGACAGAGCCCAGGTTTTTCTCCTCTCTGGAGTTTCTAGGAGGTGGGTGCAACCTGTAGCATACACTATTGGGCATACGTCAACACCATCCTCTGTAACTTGTAACCTGCTTATGTCATTGACTGAGCAGCTGAAGGACATTGGCATTACTATCAAAGCAGTGGTCTGTGACCAGGGTGCCTCCAACGTAAGTTTGGCGCATCAACTTGGAGTGTCTGTTGAGCAGCCATTCTTCAAAGTAAGAAATGAAAGTGTCTTTTATTTTTGATGTCCCGCACCTGATAAAGACCACCCGTAACAACCTGCAAGCCCACAAGCTTCACATCGAGAGTGAAACTGTAGACTGGAACTACATTGTGCAACCTTACCACTCCACGCACGAGATGCGACTACGGTTAGCCCCGAAACTGACAGACCGGCGTATTTACCAGAAACCTTTCAGTAACATGAAGGTGAAACGTGCGACTCAGGTCCTCAGTTCATCAGTATGCGTTGCACTTTTGGCTCTTGTGTATGCCAGACAGCTCCCTGAGGCGGCCATGTCCACGGCATACTTTTGTCACCGCATAGACAAACTTTTTGACTGTCTTAACAGCTCGAGACCAAAAAAATCTGAACAAAAGTTACGCTATGCGATTAGAAAGGGCGACACTGAAATCGTTGATTTCCTTTGCAACCAACTTCCATGGGTGGCAGCCTGGAAGTTTGAGGGTAGACGGCAGCCACAAACAGTCACTGGGTGGCAGGTTACTATCAGGGCCGTCCTCATGCTCTGGGAGGATATTTCTGAGAAATATAACTTCAGCTTTCTTTTGACACGGCGACTGCAGCAAGATGCCCTCGAAAATATCTTCGGGCAGATGAGGCAACAACACGGCTGCAACACCAATCCTAATGTGTATCCGTTTACTTGTGGACTGAGGCACATTGGGATTAGGAAGCTCCTAAAACTCTCGGAAAAGGGAAATGTTGAAGATGACAACACTAACCTCCTTCAGGAGATGTCCCCGTTTTCACTAGAGACAACCTCAATCGCTGATGCCGTGGAATGTGCCCCCGTGGACGACTTCCCTCCATTGGACGATATTTCGGAACTTGCATCAAGTAAAGACTCTAACATAATAGACGACTCTGCTACCTATTATGTTGCAGGATTTCTAATCAAGCTGTTCCTGGAAAAAAGTTCACAGGGTTGTCTCTGTTCTGGGTCACTGAGGGAAGAGTCTGACAACTTGAACTGGCCCCACCAATATTTTACGATGCTTAAAGCCTTTCATGTTCCAGGAAAGGTGTTCGGCAACTTAACTGTGCCGTCGGAGGCTACTTTCACTTACATTCAGAGCCTGGAATCGCACTTTATGTGTGTTATAGAAAGCGTAGCACACCTGCGCAATGTCTGTGATGTTTTGTATCACCATCTGTCGCGTATTGGTTCTTTGCATTTATGCTCCGAGGAGTGTCAGGTGAGGTTTTTGAAGATGTTTTGCAGGGTGCGGTTTTGCTGGCATGTGCGCTTTATTAATCGAAACTTGGAAAAAGTTCGGTTTCATTCTGTTGCTGGCGCTCAACTCGACAAGTTCAACGCTTAGTAGGGTATGGTGTTTCAGGCGCCTATGAAAGAACGATTTTTAATTAGGTTGTGCAGTTTGCATGCCGATTATATTTCTGGCTTTTTTGCAACTTTATAATGCAGGACATAGTTTTTTATATACGGGATGAGGACGTTTTGTAGCGAAGTGATCTTTGATGGGTGCGTGCGTGGAGTATATGCCGAACATGTCCGATATGTTAATGTTTTAATCAATGTGCCTTGTATATTGACCAAATGTTGTATGATTACTTTGGTAATATTTTTTGTATATTTTTATTACCTAACACTGTTAGGTGGTTTGACCTTAGCTGCCTGTTCTTGCTGTAATTTCCCACAGGCCCTGTACTAGAATTTCTATATTTTCTGCTGCACACACATTGTGTTGAATATGCATGGGAATGTTGAATATTCCCTGGGTCTGTATGAGGTCCTTTTTGTTAGCCTACGAGAAGTGTTAGACTACTAAATAGTGTAGTGTATATTGACATTGAATCTGCTTCTTTGAATTATGTGCAGTCTAGGCTGTGCTCTAATAGCGTAAACGACCTAATCTTCACGTGGACCTAATTTTCGCAAATATCGCGATTTGATCAAGTTCACAAGAAATTGGTAACGTGAACAAGTTGCCCTACGGACATGAATACATGCAATGTCACTCACGGTGGTGAAAGTTTGTGCCCGCGAAATATTCCCGAAACTGGCACATCGCTAAATGTCGAGCTCGCAACAATAAAGTTGCTTACAGTACTTGTTAATGATAGCTATGGCCACATGTCCACATTACTGAAACTGCTCAGCATTCTGACAACCAATGATTAATTCAATCAAACCGTTTAGCATCACTGGAAAGTTCTGGTTTGGAGTGTTGGTAAATGTGGGACTCTTGTAACGTTTCTTCTTGATATGAATGTGTGTGCCCTCATGAAGAATACTTCCCGATTCTGAATTGTCCAAGTCTGTTTATGATTGACCTCAAAATAAATCATTCTGAAGCACTTTTTGTTGTTGCCTGAAAATACTTCGTAAACACGTAAACAAACGGAAGCAGTATGACAAGAATAGATATCTTAATATTTCACATCAGTAAAGACATTAATTTTTGCTCTTTCGTGGTGTGAAGCCTCTAATCAGAAGCATTTGTGCCATCAAGTAAGAGAAGCCGCGCGACAGCACGCTCGGCAAAAAAAGCGCCGGAAACGAAACCGAAACTGAAACCACCGGAACCGGAATCAAGAGTAAGCTTTTCTCATCGACCGTTTGGCGTGCTAGTTGTTTACGGGACGCTGGGGCCTACGGCAGTGTCCGCTCTTTACCTTGTGTAGATTACTCTATGGTGCGAGTTCGGAGAGAGAGAGAGCTCGCCCAGGCACGTTGAAAGAGTGAAACAGAAAGTTACGATAACAAGCTTCAAAGCCAGTCATACCTTGAAAACAACTTCAACGTTATTTAACGTTATAAATTATATGAATCATATTTATTTAAAACAAAATAACGTCCGCCCACACCCGCCGGGAGCGCGGCAATCGGAAGCAGTTTGCGGGGCCGGATATACGTCATAAATATACGCGGCAGGACGGAAGTAGCCAAGAGCTTCACCCCCCTGGTGTGGCGGTGCGGTGGATGCGTCGTCGAAAAGCAGTCGGAGCTGCGACCGATAGAAGGGCCAGGGTTGCCACTGGTGGCTACTTTTCGCCAAATTGGCTACTTATGGGGGCGCTTGGCTACCAAAAATTACGCTTGGGGATCTGGCGATTTTTTGGCTACTGTTGGCGGCTCGTTGCGGCTCTCAGCAGTATGGCACAGACACGTTTCCAGGCCAAAGCAAGCTCGTCCTGCAAATTTTAAACGCTGGAAACGGGGAGCATTTACCTGGATTCTGCACAAGCTGACCTTAGGGAAGCATTTTCAAAATTGCTTGCTACTAGCGGACTGCCTGCCCAAGAGCAACTTCGCATTCGGGAACGATGCTTTGGTTTTAAATAAAATGGCTAGTCAACTGCAAACGCGCATTCTTAACACAACATCTGCACTCTGCAGGTTTCAAGCAATCAGCCCGGAGGTTGAAATGGTGCCCAATATGCTTGCTGGGAAATTTTCAGTTTGCCTTCTCACCTTTTCAGCACCTTTAGGAATGAGGTGGAAGCGGTGATCCGACTACTGTGGTCTGCTTTTGCCACGAACGAGACAAGTCCTTTGTTCAGCTTTTGGTACCAAGCACTGGTTTTCAGGGATGCTGCCGCTATATGCCCTTTTCCAGGAATAACCGCAGGCGCCGTAAAGATTCTGACGCTTCCAGTCTCAAATGCCGAAGCAGAGAGAGTATTCTCCCATGTAGCGCTGACTAAAACGGAACTTCGCAATGAGATGAAGCTTTAACTTCTGGAGTCCATCCTAAGAATTAAGTGTGGCCACCGACTGCAGCGGAAAACATCATCTACATACATGATCAGAGATAAAATGCTCCAGAAAATGACTGCAAATCATTCTGGGGCCAGCAGCATCTACTAGCACTTTGCTGCAATGTTTGATATGAGTTTGAAGTGCTTCACCCTCACGCTTGTAAACTTCTATACGGCCGGCACGTGTGTGCAGTAAACTCAAGATTCCTATATAGTGTTCGCTACTTCTTTTTTTTTTTAATACCGTTTTATTGTACATATTTGGTGTGGCGACTTTTTGGCGAATTTTGAATAGAATGGCTACTTTTGGCTACTTTCTGTACGTGATTTGGCTACTTTGACTCGAAACCTAGTGGCAACCCTGAGAAGGGCGAGTTTTGGTTGCTTTTGCTACTTGTAGAGCAGCGGGAACGTTATACGCATTTCAGAAGGTACTTCATAAAGCCGCGGGATCGCCCTGTACGATAGGTGCTCGCTCTCTGACGCGGTCGGGCGCGTACTCGCCCGTGTTAGCGTGCAAACGAGGCCTAGCACTTCCAAACTATGCCCGGTGGCAGTCGGTTCATCGAACAAACGATGTTACACCGGGATATCGTTTCGTCGACGCAGCGACGTTTTAATGCGACTTAGGTTCATCGAAAGGTTCCCGTGTTCGTTTCATCGACCAACCTTGCGACGCTTC
Source organism: Ixodes scapularis (assembly GCF_016920785.2). Lineage (NCBI taxonomy): Eukaryota > Metazoa > Arthropoda > Arachnida > Ixodida > Ixodidae > Ixodes > Ixodes scapularis. The sequence continues at coordinate 83,439,454 of NW_024609838.1, read as the reverse complement.
ATCGAAAGCGTCTTTCCGCACATATCGCCTCGGTCGTCGGCGTGAAGGTAGCGGCTACCATGGGCGATGCGAGCTTGACGAAACCGTGGCGGTTCGGATGAGGCCTGGTGCGAGTTCGCGCCTCGAGATAAAGTTTCACCCTGACGCGCTTAGGCGAAGGGTATGGTCGTATCCGGTATACGTAAATAAACGTGTTCTCATTTGAGCTTAAAGTTTCCCCGCGGAGCGAGGGGTCTCAGCGCGTATTGCGGACTGTCTGAAAGCGGCGATCGCGAACTCATTTGTGACGTATCAGGGTCACCTGCGCAAGTCCGCTTTAGTTGAGGTAGGCTTGCAGCGAGCGAAATTAAACCAATAATGCAATCCCGTTGGTTAAAAAAAAAAAAGTTGACGAAACGTTGTAGGAGCATGTGTCCACGAAATTGAGCGGTGCCGCGAAGTCGTGCTCGCGAGCGTTTAATTAAGCATTGCTTTATGTTTTTACTTTCTCCGCGGGTTTTCGAGTGCCTTTCGGCCCTCTATGTTTTGGCCGATGTTGGTCGCCTCGGCGCCACGGCTTATAGTGTCAACCATGGTCGGGAATGCCCAAATTGGAATTGAACTTGAACGCTGTAACGATACACTTGTTTATAGAGCCTAGCGTGGATGTGTTTTGTCTTGTAATACTTTTGCTTTTCAGATCCTCACTTCGGAGTTTGGTTTTGCCTTGTGTATAACTTCTCTTCTGCTCGTGGCTTCGAAATGTATTTCGTATTGTTCGAAGCTGCTCTTGTAAACTTCGTTTAAACTGTTTTTTTTTTCTTATGCTGTTGGTTATTTGATACTTGTGTTTGCTTTAGGCTCCGAGCATTTTCATATATGTGGGCTCTGAACATTTCAAACAGTGTGGTTGGAATACACGTGTCAAAAAATAAATTTTACGCGAAAAAGTTTTTCAGATCAATATTGTTTGCGCGAGACGCGATTTAGTCGGTAGTCACCTCCTCTCCACTTGTTTTCTCTGGGCATTTCGGGTGCGGGGAGGAGAGGTGGATTGGCTTGGCCATCGCGTTGAGGCGGAGAATGGGAATGACCATCTTATACCCCTGTCAGACGGCAGCTAAAATGGCATTTACACCAAATGACATTCAGTGTAAATGTCATTTAGGCACTGCCACACGGCAACTCAAATGGCATTTAACCTAAATGCCATTTCGGGTAAACAGAGTTCTCCAAACTCATTTACGGCTCGCAAAGCGTACTCTCGATGGCAGCGCTCGACACATATTACGGGATTGTTTTAAAAAAAGAAGGCATATATTACGGAAACAATTTTTACATCGTTTTAATTACGAAAATAATTTCTTTAACGCGTATTTCGCACGCACTTTACGTTCCTAATTGTTTAATCTACTCACGACTCCAGTTACCCAGGAGGCCTAATGGCTCTGAACCGCTGAACTTGTCGTGTGCTCGCCTCGGTCGGCTCTCGGTTCGTTGGTTCCACTTGCGATGCGCTCCTCATTTACGCGTTTTTACGATATCGGAAGGAGCGCCTGCCGACAAAAAAAGGCGACCTGTCCCGCGAGACGTCGGTACTCAAACTATGTGAGACGAGCACCTCGAATGGTCTTCGGTAGCAGAAGCGGAACGGCGGGTTCTGCACCGGCCTACGGGCGATTTGAGAAGCCCTCCGTTTCCTCAAGATATACGTCGCGCTCCATCACAATACCGAAACCCCAAGGAACATTTTTGGGTAAGATATAACTTTAACGGTGGGCATAGCCAACAGGAGCACGCAAAACAATTATCGGAGCGGACGACCGCCTAGTATTCGTTTTGTGTGTGTGGGTCGTCGCAGCACTGCGTAGTACCTCGAACGAGTACTGCGTACCTCGAACGAGTTCATTGCACGGCCGGCTTGGTCGTGGTTCATACTAGCTGACTTCGCCTAGCAGCGCTTTAAATTTCGCGTTTGTTGCTCTGGCAACAGCTTGCGAAGTTGGCTGAATCTTTACTTGGCTGCCGCGAAGTAGAGATTCTGGGAAGAATGCAATACGACAAAAAGAGTTTACTTTTCTTTAAGTGGTACAAATCTTGTAAATGCCCTGTTCTAATAAACGTAGTGTAGGTATTCGTCACCCTGACTTTTGACCGGCTTTTACATTCCCATTGACATCCTCCAAAAAGAAATAAAAAGAAATGCTGCGTGAAGTCAGTCTCTCAATGTTTCTATTTCTAGCTTTCTTTGATGTTGGATAATCCCATACTGTTTCAAAACGAAATATGTTACGTGTGTTTACATGATACGTGCACAATTTTATTCCAAAACATCCTGAAAATTGTTTAATAATGCATTGCATATATACATTGAATAAAGTTGCTGCACAGTTGCTACTTGAGATATTTATGTGTTCCAGGAAACATCTGCTGCTGGGGGCCACCATAGAAGTAGGCAAAGTAGTGAGCTGGCTACATTACAAAGGAATCTACAAGTTCCCGGGATCACTGTCTCTAAATAAGTGGCAGTTTCTTGCAGTCATGGCCACTTTTGTGACACTCTCCTCACTTGTTTTCAGACGTGCAGTGTAAAAGTATCGCAGAAAGCAACCTGGGTGAGGTACCTTCTAGAAAAGCAGCAATAAAATAATTGTGTGAGGCTGACGATGACAGTCCAATAGCCAGCATCAAGGCTGTCACTGGTATTGACGCCAAGATACCTGAGACTAGTGGCGTTGTCAGTGATGATGCCACAAGTACCAGAACAGGCCGACGAAGCAGTGGTATAAGGGCCGGCACAAACAGTAATGTGCAGCTGAGCTGACAAGTGTGAAAAGGAAAAGGCCACATAGCCATAGAAGCTGTTTCGGCTCGTTGAAGCAGCCCGACATGCCCCACTAGAGCACTCGGAAGATGCGAGTCGCAGTAGCAGTGCCACGAAATGTTGGAGAAGCAACTGCTCGCATTGCGCAGAAGGTCGAGTGGGTAACTACGTTTAGTAAAGAAGGCGGTCATCGTCTTAAAGACGAAAATTGATTTCGTCGCTGCAAATCTTATGGAGGCGAAGGAATTGTGAGAAGGGAATAGAGTTGATTTGGGATCTAGGATGGATCAAGGAGTAAAGAAGGTAGCTATGGCTGTCAGTGGGTTTATAGTGCACAAAGGTGTGGAACCTGTGACCGTCACTAGTGACTTTTAAGTCTAGGAAGTTGACAGCGCATTTCGATATCAGTGAGGTAAACTTGAGGGAGGGGTATAGGCGTTACAGAGTGCAGACCACCACGTTTCCACCCTTATTGGCTGGCTTGGTTACGAGGTTAGTGCGGTTTCGAAGGGAGTTTAGAGCAGTAACTTCTTGTGGGGTTGCGTTGCGGTATTTAGAGATTAGTTTGCTAGAGGAGTTGGCAAGAATGCTACGACATGCTTTGATTGAACTGTCAGTTTCAGGGTGTTTGGCGGGAAGCAGGGTCCGGATAGTAGTCTTTGGGTTAATGGTGTTGAACATGGTGCGATTAAAGTTAGACGGACGCTGGGTGAAGCGGGCATCTAAAAGTAGGCATCAGAAGAATTGTTTGCTGTCCACATGTAAAAACAAAAAAGGGTAAGGTCGGCTTTGAAGTGCAGGAATGAAGGACGGGCCCTTCGATAAGATAACGTGTTCAGGGGCAGTGAGGGGTAAATCGTCTCGTATGGCGACATCATCAATGCGTTGGACGGAAGAATCATCATTTCGGGGCAAGAGAGTGTATAGTTTCCTTGATTTACAGGTGAGACCATCGGCATAGAGATATGAGTTGACTTCCAGAATTTTGTCAACAAGTTTGCATGAGTGTGAATCGAAAGATGAGTCAAGGGACTTGAGAAGTCTTAGCGACGGTGAGCGTTTGGCGTAACTGGGCACAGTGGTCATTATGATATCTTAGATGTGCCTTCACTAGCTGGAGAGCAGCATTATCTAATATTTGTGACACTTTTGAAGGGCCGGAGGAATTCTCATTGGCAGGTTGTAAGGAGGGCCGGTGTGTTTGCACGCAAGACATGTCGGAGTGCCGCACGGCGTGGTACCAGGGAGCAAAGTCTGAGGCTTTGTGGTCTGGTTGCTGCATACTGGAAGGGATCATAACTTGGGCTGTCGATAGGAAGTTAGGGCGGGTGCTTTAGAAATAACTGTAGAGTCTTCGAGGCGTGAAGTGGTTTCCATGATTAGTTTGCCGAGCCTGGGTACGGAGGGATGGAACGTAAAGATGAGGGGGTTTCAGAATGGTGGCTGCATACTGGAAGGGATCGTAAGTTGGGCTTCGATAGGAAGTTAGGGCGGGTGCTTTAGAAATAACTGTAGAGCCTTCGAGGTGGGAAGTGGTTTCCATGATTAGTTTGCCGAGCCTGGGTATGGAGGGATGGAACATAAAGATGAGGGGGTTTCGGAATGGTTGCTGCATACTGGAAGGGATCGTAAGTTGGGCTTCGATAGGAAGTTAGGGCGGGTGCTTTAGAAATAACTGTAGAGTCTTCGAGGTGGGAAGTGGTTTCCACGATTAGTCTGCCGAGCCTGGGTACAAAGGGATGGAACGTAAAGATGAGGGGGTTTCGGAATGGTTGCTGCATACTGGAAGGAATCGTAAGTTGGGCTTCGATATGAAGTTAGGGCGGGTGCTTTAAAAATAACTGTAGAGTCTTCGAGGTGGGAAGTGGTTTCCATGATTAGTTTGCCGAGCCTGGGTATGGAGGGATGGAACGTAAAGATGAGGGGGTTTCGGAATGGTTGCTGCATACTGGAAGGGATCGTAAGTTGGGCTGTCGATAGGCAGTTAGGGCGGGTGCTTTAGAAATAACTGTAGAGTCTTTGAGGTGGGAAGTGGTTTCCATGATTAGTTTGCCGAGCCTGGGTATGGAGGGATGGAACGTAAAGATGAGGGGGTTTCGGAATGGTTGCTGCATACTGGAAGGGATCGTAAGTTGGGCTGTCGATAGGAAGTTAGGGCGGGTGCTTTAGAAATAACTGTAGAGTTTTGAGGTGGGAAGTGGTTTCCATGATTAGTTTGCCGAGCCTGGGTACAAAGGGATGGAACGTAAAGATGAGGGGGTTTCGGAGTGGTTGCTGCATACTGGAAGGGATCATAAGTTGGGCTTCGATAGGAACAAACAGAAGACTTAATAGATACAATCCTGAGTGTTTTCTCCAGAAGCGGTAAAGGTCTCAGTTTTACGTATGAACAACCTATTCTAAATGTGCTGCAGTTCCTGGACCTATCTATAAAAATCTCAGATCACCACATTTGTTGGTCCTACCTACCATGCTCCAAAAAAGAAATTCTTAATTACCAATCTGCCCATTCAAAATTAATAAAAAGAGGGATAGCCAGTTCGTGCATGTATTCAGCTTTGAAAAAATCCTGTCACCACACCATCGAACAGAGTTTCAGCACTCAAGTAAACAAACTCTCAAGATCCGGCTTTCCATCAGCCATGTTAAGTGAAGTTGCGGGCACTCTGATACAAACCTGTAAAGGATCGACCAAAAGAAAAAAGAGCAAAGACCTTACCAATATCCGACCACTAGTTATACCATACATCCACAAGACGTCGCACAACTTAAAAAATGTTGCCAATAGATACAACGTGCCCATGGTGTTTTCAGCCCCAAACAAACTGGGTAGAATTTGCACGCTTGTGGACAAGAACAATGACAGCAGGGCTTGCTGCATGAAAAACCACAAGGTGCACTTTGTGTCTTGCATTCTACAAGTGGTTTACCATCTTCCTCTGTCCTGCGGGAAAACCTATGTCGGACAGACTGGGCGTTGCCTCAACGACCGCTTGAGGGAACATAAACAGTCTCTTCAAACCACCACTGGAAGCCACCTAGCCATCCACTGCAGAACCTGTGGATGTGATCCAGATTTTTGTGCAACAACTGTTCTAGCTTCCCATAAAGAAAAAACAACAAGAGAAATAGTGGAAGCCTTTTGGATAAGAAAGCTCGAATCCACATGTGTGAGCCAGCCATCATTAACACTACAAGACAGCGAGTATGAGTTTATGGGGGCAGCTGCGCACAAATACGTGTATGGTCAAGGCTTCGGAGTGCCGGCACTGGACATGCCTAGGACTTTGAGAGATTGATTTTCATTTTATTTTATTTTGTTTTCCTTTTCAGCTATAATTATTTTAGGTGTAATTTTATTTAATTTATTAGCTTTTTCACATCTTTCTCTTTTCCGATATATGTTCATGTGTGTAGTTTTCTTCCTTCTCCTTTTCATAGTAAATCGTCAGTTGCGAGTCAGCGCTAGCCTGTTCTGTCTTCCTTTTCTGTCCCTCTCCTTGTGCGCTGTTTAATTATGTATAGCAATTACCAACTAGCCCAAGTATCCACCATTTCAATAGGAAGTTAGGGCGGGTGCTTTAGAAATAACTGTAGAGTCTTCGAGGTGGGAAGTGGTTTCCATGATTAGTTTGCCGAGCCTGGGTATGGAGGGATGGCACGTCAAGATGAGGGGGTTTTGGAGTGGTTGCTGCATACTGAAGGGATCGTAAGATGGGCTGTCGATAGGAAGTTAGGGTGGGTGCTTTAGAAATAACTGTAGAGTCTATGAGGTGGGAAGTGGTCTCCATGATTAGTTTGCCGAGCCTGGGTATGGGGGGATGGAACGTGAAGATGAGGGGGTTTCGGAGTGGTTGCTGCATACTGGAAGGGATCGTAAGTTGTGCTTCGATAGGACGTTAGGGCGGGTGCTTTAGAGATAACTGTAGAGTCTACCAGGTGGAAAGTGGTCTCGATGATTAGTCTGCTGAGCCTGGGTATGGAGGGATGGAACGTGATGATGAGGGTGTTGCATGGTGGTTTAGATCTTGGTTGGGGAAATAGAGCGTTGTGTCGCGAAATGTTAGAGACGCGACTGCTCGCACTGCACAGAACGCTGAGTGGGTAGCTACTTTCAATAAAGAAGGCGGTCATCGTCTTAAAGGGGCACTCAGGTGGATTCTGAGATAGTCTATTTTATGTCATAACTCAATCTATGGACTCTAAGCATCCTAAGAAACCCGAAATTACATACAAGGGCGGTCAATCTCGCTATTTAAAATTCTATTAAAAATTGCGGCATGCCCTCCTTTCTGCGCTGTGGCGCAGAACGCCAGAGGGTGCCATCGGACGGGAAGGCAACAGGGGAGGGCACATGACAGCCAATTACGAATAATGGCTTCCCGGCACACTAAATTTTCAAACATGTGCGCCTTTGAAAAATCAGTCCGCCGAGAAGCTGTCACTTGTGACTGGCTGTCGCGTGCCCTCCCATGCTGCCTTCCCGTCCGGTGGCACCCCCTGGTGTTCTGCGCTACGGCACAGAAAAGGTGGCGTGCCACTATCTTTAATTGGATTTTTACTATGAAAATCGGCTGCCCTTGAATGCTATCTTGGGTTTTTTAGAATGCTTAAAGCCCACAGATTGAGTTATGCCAATAAATAGACGATCTCAGAATCCACTTGAGTGCCCCTTTAGGGTGTTGACGGAAATCAATGTCGTTGCTGCAAATCCTACAAAGGCAAAGGATCTGCAGCTTCAAACGCCTTTTTGAGCTCCAGCACTGGTTTGCCCAGCGGACGACGCTGCACCCTTTTGTCCAGGACACCACACACCAGACGGTCCCATAGCATGGCTGACAAGCTCTCACCAAAGTTGCAGTGTTCGGAGAAGCGGCGTGGGGCGGGGACGAAATTCGAGATGCTTTCTCCAGGCTGTTGGCTGCACTTATGAAACGCAAAGCACTGAACAATCACTGACAGGCACGGTGTGAAGTGGGCGGTGAGCTCCAACACAATGTCCGCATAGGGAGTCCACTGGCACACACAACGAGCATACGACGGAGTAGATTGTCGGTCCACAAACGCTACACGGGACTGCGCATATTGGGGACTCCTCGACGATGTTGAGTATAATGAAGAAAACGTTTAGTCGCTCCTGGTACAGGGGCCATGTTTCAATCTTTTTGGGTCGAACTCTTCGAGATGTCTCAGCCGCCCTTTGATGACAACGTTAGGCTCGTCTTTTTTCGCCATATGCTCTCGTCGTTGCCAAGTTGCCACGAAGCTGTCGTTGCTCAAAAAAGTGTGGTTGCGTGCCTCGGAGTTTGAATTTCTTCATTCTCGTTGTTGCCCAAAGCTTTATTCAGGCGGCCGACTTGGCCGTGCAGAAAAGAGGAGTTAGACAAGAGACACGTGGTTTACAACGAGTCCCCAGAATGACAAACGGTTCGGTAAAACCAGCTTGACTCGCCTTGGCTTGACTTCTGCCGACTCGCCGATGATGCCAGATGCACACACAACACTCACGACGCAAGATTTCTTTTCATTTTAAGTGCAAGATCCAGGCTTTCAATGTCGCTACCAAGCATGCACGGTCATGTAGTGTTAGCATCGTTCAGGGCAACATGCTCATGCTCATAGCTTCAGCTTCACTTGCACATGAAGTAAATGAAACCATAGCCCCTGTATCCACTCTAATTCTCCAAGTCAGTAGTAGGCTGAAATTTATCCATCACTACAAGAAGTTGGGAGTGATGCTGAAAAGTCTGGGAGGGTCGTCGCATGTACGGAATTGACTGATCGACGTGCCGTTCCCTGCAAGATGATGTCCTGGGTTGGGCAAGGTTCGAGCATGTTGGATGCTATCAGGAACACGTGGTTACACAGGATCCGTGGGGACACGGCGTCCCATTGACTGTGGCCATATGTGCCTGGGGCGTCACTGCTTCCCGAGTGCTAGCCAGTGCCAACCTCCGGAAGATGGTCACGAAACTGCCTCAGCATCCTAACATTGAGATACTGGAACTGGTAGCAGTGGTCTTGGAGAGCCAGAGGAATCACTGTAGTTGGATAGAAACATTGCAACAGATGCATCAGTCCTCTAGGCATAAAATATCTTACACCTTAGACATATTATTCTCAAAATTGTAGATTCAATGGGGAAGCAGAGCAGTCAAAATTTCACCACACAGCTAGCTTGGAACATTTTTTGGAAACTTCACAGAATGGCGAACATTCTATAGCCTCTAAACATAGTATTTACAGTGCTAGAAGCTGGCACTCTTGTCTCGTATTTAGAAACAGTTATTCAGTCATTTTCACCTCATCAAAGATGCACAATTGGGAAGATGATCAATCCAGTTGTTTTATTCACATTAAAACGAGTTAACGAATAACTTTAGAATGCTGACAGGAGCTATATCAGTTAGTTTTGAGTGACATTCAGTAAAAGGAAGACAAGTGAATTTTTTTTTTATCTTTTTAATTTTGTGAGTTTGAAACAAGATTGCCTGCATTTTATAAGAGCTAAAAAAACATGTAGGGATATTATTTCTACTAGTTCAAACATTTTTTCTTTTTTTTCTTGGTTTTCGCAAAAAAGGGTACTTACTATATTTATTGTGCTTTGGTAGCCGCTGGTGCTGAAACTTGATGTCCCAGGTGGCATTCCTACAGCGATTCCCTATGACCTGAGGGAGTCCTGGGGCAGTTCGGTTATCCCCTGTGTGTTTAACCGTTCAGCGGTCGCGGCGGCGCTCAAGATCTTCGGCCAGTCGCGTCGGAGGGGTGCGATCACTTGGCAGTGGTTTGCCTCACGACGAGCAAGTTGGCGATGGTTCTGTCCTCCGCAGGAGAGTATAGCTTTGCAGCGCCGACTCACTTTGTCACTGGGGTGGTTAGGTGCACGCAAGTCACCTGGCGAACCAAGCACTCTATGTAACACCGACACACATTCACGTCGCGTCACGACGCTGATCACGTCGCCGACATCAGCCAATCGCCTGCTTGAAGACGCAGTACGTTAGTAGGTACGGTAGCCTGTCTTCAAACCGAAGCTCGCGGAATGCGTGTACGACGAAGATGATGGACGGCCTTCTCAACAGCCGGAGACGCTCGAACCAAGATCAATCCATACCGCCGTGATAGTGACGGCGGAAGCGCAATACGGCATCCAAGATCCCTCGCAGACGTAGAAGTGAACACGGCAGCCGAAGATCGAGCGTGAGGGACAGCCAGAGCAAGCAAGCACTACCGAAATTAACGAAAGAACTGTGCGAGCAAGCTGTCAGCTGTAGTGGCGGAGCGCGGGAGGCTCGGCTTACGGATCGGCTTATGACGACGTTAGGTTGGCTAATGGATTTCGCCCCACGCTTCGCTTTATTTTTTCGTCAGAAACTAGTGAGCGCAACTTCCTATCCCAGTTTTTTGTTATATTTTCTTGTCCCAGCAGACAACACACACAAAAACAAGTGTTTTGCCGTGTTAAAATTGTTTATTGACGAAAACGTGTTCTATGTGCACGAGACGAATTTGCGATCGCAATCGTAATAGACATCACTTAAATGTCATTTTAGTTGTCGTCTGGCAGGTCCCATCCTGAATGTCATTTGAAAACCTGAATGTCATTTGGCGTAAATGCCATTTTAGCTGCCGTCTGACAGGGGTATTATTGAGGTGGAAATTTCGCATGACCATTCCGTGACGTCATGAGCTTTGCGCTCAGAATTTGAAATTAATCTCGCGCCGTCAATATCGCACTGAATAAAATGTTTTTGCGTATTTTTTTTACACTAGTGTCCCAACCAGACTGTTTAAAGTTTTTTCCAGTGACCCTTTAAGGTGCAACTTTCTCGTCTTGACTGTCATTCAATGTTGCATTAATAAATTATGGTTATGACAGACACTATGCTTCATGGGAGTATCTCACATAAAGCATTGGGTTAAACCACATAGCATTGTCATTCTGGAAGAGAAGTCGCCGCAAACAAACAAAAATAAGTCACGTAAAAATAAACTGGCCCATGCCATGAACAGTTGCCACCAACACACAAAATGTTGCTATAGGTCCATTCATAGGACATTTTCAGTTTGAGTTGGCTTAACACATCCTAAATACCAACTCTTTAGCACTTGATTTTCTTTGTCAATTGTCATATATCAGTGCAGGGTACAAAGTGAACAGTGCTATGTTAGCATTGGCATAGAACTCGTGTTCATGTGGTGAGAATACGTGTCTCAGCTGAAAGCTAATGCAGCACTTTTTTTCCAGTCTGCCTTGCGATGACCTATGAGCGGGGGTAGAATCTAGCAATACTAAGGCCTTGCGATTTAGGTGTTGAACTAACTGAGTAGTATATGATTATTAAGCTCTTTAAACTATTGATTTCGGGCTTGTACGCTTCTTTTTCTCTTGAATGTTATCAAAGAAATACTTGTAGAAAAAATATTCGACCACAGGTGGAGGGCAGACATATTGAAAAGGGTCATTTATGAACACAAGGTTAGGGCGAAAACGAGCTGGTGCTAGTTGATTAAGACTGTATCTGCCTGTCCTTTCTTTTTCGCGATCTTGGAGTGTTTTTACTATGTTCAAGGTTGGTTTACTTTGTTCCTTCCAATTTTCGGAAGCTGCAAGCATCCTCGCCCACGACTGTAGATTGACATTTTATAGCCGGCCGCATGGACACAATGAGAAGAGAAAGGGAGAAAACGGCTACGTATATGGAGATGGTGAAATGTGCCATGGAGAGGAGTTTTTGGGCAAAGAGAATACATCAGCATACACCCTACGATCTCCAATAGCGTAGACGACTATCCAGCCCTAAAGCTCACAGACCAGGTAATATGTTGCTTACTACCCTTTAAACTCCATCCGTGTGTAACAACGTTGCTCATGCTTTTAGCAGCAGTAAGAACCCTGATAAGACCCCGACCATCTCCATTATGGTACATTCGCACTGCTAGCGATTGGGAGCTCCCACAGGGAGATCCCATTGGCTCGATGACGCGGTTCGGGAAAATGTTCCCCATCGCGCAGATCTGCTTTGCGGTTCCAGTCCTGGCATAAACGCACCATTAGTCCAGTCATGGTGAAGCCTGGCACCATTATCGGTCTTCTTTTTTATCTCACAGACATCAATTATGATTTTGTTACAACTATTCATGATTTTTGTCGCTTTTTTTATTAAAAAGAGCAGTCTACAAATATCTTCAATCAGACTGAAGATCTTAAAATCATTTTTCATGTAGATCTTTGCAGAGTTTATTCGTATTAGTACTTGCGTCAAGGAAAAGGGGTGATTTATCGATGTTGCCTCGGAAAACCGGCCAACTGTTCTCATGGTGACTGAGGGAAAACCAAGACGGGCCCTGTTCTTCCCTATGATTGGGGGAGGACCCGCTGGCACTGGGTCCAATAGAATTGTATAATAGTCTTGATTGGACAGGCCCTGTGTAAGCGGGGAGTTTTCTCGACCGCGCTGGCGAGAAAACGTTCAATTTGAACAAGCCCGTGCGCGGAGCAAGTAATCTCTCGCGGTTCGTCGGTCCGCGCAGCTTTGCCGGGAGCGACAAGCAGTTTCTTTGAGCCTCACCGTGCGCGGTGGGCACTTTGCGCCGAGGCGCGTTTTTCATTTTTCTACTGCCGTGAGCGGGTAGTATAGTTTTTTTAACATATGTTTGATGTCATCGTTTTAATACATTTATTTTTGTCAATCGTTGCTCTCGGCTTTGAGCGTCCTTCGAGGCTCCGCCACCACCAACAAGCACCGAAGCGACCCTCCAGCGCGGCAGACCACGATCGCCCGGCCCTGACCTACGACTTCTAGGAATGACCGGGACAAACAACCTGACCCTCAGGGGGATGCTTTACTCCAGCCAATCGTGCTCTTTGAACATAACACATGGCGCGTGTCGCTGCGCCCGCTCTCTATGGTCACATGGCACTCGCACGGCTTTGGATTTGTTTTAATAGCTCGTAGCATCCACTGGGCCCTGACTAAGTTAAAACAGTATAGTCTAGACGGTGGTTGGACAAAAAATCCTAAAGTGTCTGTGCTACGTGGTATGGAACTATCTTAAAGGGATACTTTAACAAATTTGAAATATACCCGTCGTGTTCAGAAATATGCTGAATATAATCCACAATGTCCGTAAATGACAATCTCACTTTTGTATAGGGAGCCTGATTGCTGAATTTTCCGTTATAAACGGCCCACTCTGGCAAGTGCTCGGAGAGCAGCCAGCGGCGGGCACCTCACATCCAGCGGCGAGGTTGACGTCATCAGGATGCCCTAGCCTTTCCAGCTTCCGAAGAACGATCGATCTGGCCATCTCAACTAACCACAAAGCTGCATATGTGTGAATTTTGAGATGCAGGTTGTTCTGCTATAATCATGTAGACGGGGAATAGCGGCGCCTGGGACACACAGGAGAGATTCTTCCATCCCCTCTTGTGATACCCGCTAAACTGACGGGATGATGTCAGGTTCATAACATGTATAGTTCTAGGCGAGATAGTTATCGTCACTAGCAGTCAAGGTTCCTAGACGGGCATTACAAACGAGGCTTTAGCAACATCCACCAGGTGCTCCTTGCTAATTGTTTAATTTGCTTTAAAATTCCTTTTCGTGTCTTTTTTGACAAGATATTAGGGTATCCGATGTGATACTGCTCCTTTGAACACGCATAGACCATATATTAAGCTCCGAAATTTTGTTGTAGTATCCCTTTAAGTGCAGGTCACAAGGTATATTCTAGGTTGTTTTTATTATCCATATTTGTCTTCTAAAACTGCCTTCTCTATTACAGTGGCCTGACAGTGTGGCAATGAGATATTCTGGTAAAATCCAGTCAATGTACTCAGTTTCACATCACATTGTACTGCATTATATGCAATGAGCCACTGAAGCGAAATTATTGCATTTGATTCCTGGTTGTGCGAGGCAAAACGTCAAAGGCACAAATGAAGGGCTGAATTGGCTAAATTCGCTCAGAGCATCCGTTTAACCTTGAAGGGTTCGCATTTTAACATAATAAATGCCTACTGTCGAGGCACACTCCTTGTACTACTAATTGCTGCGATCACAGGGGGCACAAACTATCTCACTGGAATGGTACCCTATTGAAAATCGTTCTGAGGGGGACTTCAAAAGTTTTTAAAGGGTGTGAAGGAGACTTCAGGAATTTCTGAGATGTTTGAAGGGGGCACCGATATTTTCTGGCGGGTTCGCTGGCACCGTCAGAGGATCTCCTGAAATGTCTGAAAGCCTGTCACGAAGTTTTTCAAATGGGGTCGGGAAAACCTTCAGGCTTCTTGAGATGTCTGTGAGACACGGTTTAGGTGGAGAAAACACATTTCGCAGATTTATAACATAGCGAGGTATTGTTCGCGAAGGGGAAAAAAAGTATTTGGAGAATGCCGATCGTTTGTGTGTACCGTCAGATTTTTATTGCTGCTCTTTTATCAAACAAGTGTGGCCTCGTGGACCCCGTCTGTTACTGGCCGGGTGTTCGGTCGCCAAGGGGGCCACTGGGGGCGATCGCCCCATGTGAAGAATTGACAAGGCGCGGGCCGATGCTGTTGGTCGAGTGTCGTTTTGAGGCGAACAAGTTTTGCTTGTCGCACGAGTAATAATAAAAAAGGGCAAGCCGAGAGCAGCGCGTCGCCCAAGAACAGGGACGCGGGCGAGATTGCGAGGGCGAAGCGGCAGCGACTCGTCCCGGGAACCGGTTCCTCCGCGGGGAACGGTTCCTAAAAAGACGAAAATAAACAAAACAATTTTGCTTTTCACCAGAGTCGGAGCTCCTCTCTTTTTCGTCGTCGTCAAAAACACCAACAGGCAACTCAAATTGTCTCCCCCCCCCCTTTTACAACGCCTACACACATGCTGAGCCCGGCAATGGGGAGAGGGTGCCGAACCGCCAGGGCCGGGCAACACCCTTCTCCAGCGGTCGGCGGCAGAGAGTGGTGTGAGGAAGCCGAGGGAGCCAGGAGGCCGCTATAGCCATTTTCTTTCCACTCGTGGGTGGTTTGCTTCTTACCGCCATCGATATCTGGAACAGATCGGTTTCCTCCAGAAAGGTGAGCATAACATTGAGGGCTCGCCTCTTGGTCTGTTTTGATCCGTGTAGTTTGTTCCTTGGTTCCGCAGGTGAATTCCAGTTCGGCGTTGGCTGCCTTCAGCGTTGCTCGAGCGCCATCGTGTTGAGCGCATTCAAGAATATGGTGGCCGGTGTCGGCCTACTCGCCGCAAACCTGGCAGTCGGGATCAGCGTTCCACCGCATGTAGTGCCTGCGCTTCGGGATCATGGCACTGTGGGTCCTGAGACGGTGGATGATGGCCGCTGTCCTGCCTTGTTCCTTGCGCCTCTTCGTCCGTCCGGCTTCAGAAGCATCCAGCGAGCGAAAAATACGCCGAAGACGCCACCTCGACGGCATCATGGACAAAACCGTGACTGTGCTCAGGATTTCTCAACCATGACGGGTGTTGCTTGCGAGTTCGCGGTTTTCGCTAACGTGCTTAGTGAGTCTGTGTATGTGTCCGTGAGGTTCACCTGCTTGGTTTTATTAGCTGAACTACCGTACATCAGGAATTAACCCAGCGGCATTGTGAGTACTTTGACAGATAATTTTCATTGTGATAAAGAAGTCAGATGTCTGTATTTGGTATGATCTCTTTCGCCTACAGCTTCTTGCGCCCGGGTTTGAACAAGCGTAGGCTTTTATCACCTTTTTGAGTTTTAATACGCATGTAAAACTTGATGTCCGCAACAAATTTCCAATAACGTTTTGAACTGCATTTTTGTCTATGGTGCACAGTCATTTGAGCGTCTAAAGGGTTGATGGGCTAAGGGGTTGGGGCTTAAGGGTCTGACGGGTTGAAGGGCTGTGGGGCTGGAGGGTTTTTCTGCGGGGTACACCTGAAGGGTTTTCCTGTAGGGTATTTTTGAAGGGTTTTGAAGGCCTGTGAGGTCTCATAATCCTTCAAGGCTGATGGGCAAACTAGAATTATTTTCAATATGGTGGAATAGATCTTAAGCTATTAGGCGTACCTTTCTGGCTTTAAGGGGCCCTGCAATCATATTTAAGCGTCTACCTTTTTTGCGGTTTCCACGTCTCTTGAAGCCCGAGCAAGTCAGCAGGCACGGAGAGAGTAACTAAATATCAGTGCGGCATATTTTAACCGGACGGCGCGGAAACCTCCTCCACCGACGAGGGTGACCCGCGGTACCGAAAGCGCGCAAAATGTGACGTCTTTGGTCCTGGGCTTACTACTGGTCAGACCCGCTAAAAGCTTCTTTTTAGTCGAAATACAAAATATAAGTGGCGCGAACCGTTTCAATTATTTATAAAAGTAGTTTTTGTTCTGTATTTTAGATCCGAAAAGAAACGAATGTAGTTTATAAAGTACGGAAAGAAGAAATGAAGCGGTGGAAAAGGCGGCGCATACTAGGAAGGAGTAGTGGGATCAAGCGCCGACACGGAAAGGTCCCGGATGTACGCGGCGGCGCTGCGGTCATGGATGCCACCGGTTCCGAAGGCCGTCGGCGAGAGCCTTTTCTTGCGGTTTGGTCGTTTCGCGGTATGGCATTGCAAAGTGGCTCCCATTCTAAACTCATTTTTACCCCGTTTTTGCTGTCGTTTGTGGCCATTGGAGTGTCATGCCGAATTAGTGTTTAATTGCGCAGCAAATGCAATGAGAGCCGCTCTGGCTGCCCGCTGCATACAGCCTATCCAGAACGTGCTTTAGTGGTGCCCTCTCGCGCCGTCGACACGGAGTGCGGCAGCCGTGAGCGCTCGTGAAGAGCCCACTACCCCTCCTCTAGTTCACGGCCACTCAAGCAACCAAGGACGTCATGAGGGAGGTTACTTTTTGCTTGTTTTTGTAATTTTAATTTGCCGGTAACTTTTAAAATAAAGCGAATTTCGAGAAAAGAAAAGTTTCCCTTACTTACTAAGTTCAGTGCGCTCAGGTTCGGTGCAAATTAAAACCAGTAAAAGAGCCATTGCAGGGCCCCTTTAATGCAAGGCATTAGATGCATCCATGTTAAGAGCCTTTCCACATACAGCAACCACACCTAGGAGTTTTAGATATCACAATGCTTCCCAAACTTAATGTTGCCCAGGTATGGTCCATTTTTCGTTGTTTGTGCTATTCCTTGGCCTACGAGTCGAACCAGGTGGTGACGTTTGGGTACCCGACGATGACCTAGCTTGGGGAAGATATTCCAGCTGCTGCAATGACCAATTTAGCTTTGATTTGCCAACAACAATATTTCGATAACTGATTTGTGGCGTTAGGTTTAGAGAGTATGTACTGTACGTGTTTCAGCTAGTCTATCATCAGTTGCCAGCGTCTGCTGTATGAGTAAGCCTCTTTTTTTTTGTGCGCGAAAGACTTCGATATTATGATTTGCCTTAATTTCTAACCTTTGTTTCAGACGTGTCCCGCAGTCTATTCCATCACAGTGTCCCAGGACATCAACAGAGCGCTGCAGTGTGCTTTTTGAAAACCAGGCCTATGAGGCAGAGGGCCCTCTGGAAGCCGTGGCACTGTGTTTCTGCTTGGCATGGGTTTTCGACCTTCAATACTTCGTTTAATATCGTCGCACATTTGTTTGTTTCGAGAAACTTGTAGGTCTCAGACATTCAAAGCTGGGCTTCATGGGCCCAAAACAGATGACCAGGCTAAATTGTTAAAAAATGTTTTTATTATTTTATTTTTCCCCGCACATGCTGCTAAAACAAAGTTTTTTTTTGTGCTGGTTTCCTTTTAAAAAATATATTCTTACTTACCTGAACATTATTTTTACTCTCTTGACAAGATATATTCCTGAAAGTCAAAAAATCGTGCCAGGTTTTTTTTTTTTTTTATTTAATTTACAAATATAGAGTGACCTATGTCACCAGGCTCGATCTTGACTGGACCGTAAAAATTATCGCCTGCACGAAGCAATCTATAGTTTTCGTCAAAGGTGTATGTCAAAGGTCTTTTTCTTTTTTTTTTTCTTGTAAAATTACCAAGCGTAGCTCTTTCTGTAAGAATAGGGTAAAGAAACTTGCCAGAGACTACGGCGTGCGGTTCGTATTGATAGATAGCGCTACCTCCTTATCGCAACGACTTTCGACCACCGTCATTTATTAAAATGAACTTAATCTTTTTGGACTGTATCTTTGGTTAAAAAAATAAGTGTGGACAATAAAAGCAAAACTTAAAAGTAAAAAAAAAAAACGCGCGTCTGCATAGCGACGGCGCTTTTGCTACCAACGGAGTTCGTCCGCGTGTCGTCTGCTTTCTTTCTCTGGTCAGCTGTACCCGTAGACCGTGGCAGGTCTCTTGGCCCTATTTTTTTACAGAAATACGCCTTTGACGAAAAGTTTAGATTGTTACGTGCAGGCGTCGATTTTTACGGTCCATTTTAGGTCGAGCCTGGTGACTTGGGTCATCCTATATACTAGTAATATTTTTAGCATATACAGTATATAAGTCCAAAACCCATGCCATGTTTTTTTCTTAAATTTATAAATATACTAGTCATTTTTCTACCTGATATTTTATGATTGGGAGCTCTTTTACTAGGGTGCTTGAGTTTTTAGAGTCATTTTCATTATACAAGGAAGAAAAGGACACTAAAGAGAGCTGTCTCTTGGTAGCTTTTTTTTTTTTCCCCAAGTTTTCTCATTCTTGAATTGATATAAAAGGAATCTACAAAATGTTTTAGTGCTGTGAAACGAGCCAGAAAAATTATCCTGCGTGTAGAAAGCTATTTTAAGATTTAGCCGAATGTGAACTTTTCCTGCAGGAATTGCAAAGCTTAGCTCCCTTCACATGAAAAATAAGACCAACAAACTTGCCAGTGTCAATTGCAGGCATGTCTGCAGGTGAGCGATGGTTCTAACTCCCGATAGGCACAACGAGCAGATGAAAGATTGCCTTCTGCTTGCTGTGCTTAAAACAAAATGACGTCACAGTTTACAAGCATTGCTAACTCTTCAAGCATGTCCACCCTAGGCCCTGGCAAGTTGGTCTCATTTTTCACAAAAAGGAGGCGAAATGCCTTATAATTTCAACAAGTAACATGCACATTCAGTGAATGCTTAAGCTTTCATGTGTAGGCGCGTACAATGCTTAAACCATTGTACGCGCCTACATATATATGCTAGTCATGTTAAATTTTGGCAAGTCCTTCAGTACTGGCACAACTTTCTTGTGATCTGAAATTGTGTTTATTTTCAATGTTGCGTAGTTCTAAAATAATATCTCCACAATGGAGGTGTTGTTTCTACAGATTACTGGTGCAACTTTTTTTGTAAAATGGTGATGTTGGCTGTTAAAGCCTGTTTGAATGTTCTACGAGTGTTGTCCGCATATCCAGAATGCGCGGGCATCATTACCATTTAGATTAACGTAGTACATGATGCTGCTTGTTTGGCAACACAGGCTTGCTTTTTCCAATTAAAGTGTGCGACTGTTCAGATCTACTGCAATATTTCCACCTTTCAGCTGTGAATGGGAGTGAAAGGTCTCTGGTATTGAATACGAATTTCTGTTCTCAAAAGACACTTTTTATAACTTTTCAAAAGAGAATATTCCTTTTCAAACAAGTTACACAATCTGCCTTTTTTTAATAGGAAGCTGTTTAGTACCGCAAACCTTTCACTCCCATTCACAGCTCAAGGGTCTCATTACTAGTAAATTTGTCTCTAAATGCGTCAAAATTCGTCCACAAAGGGACGAAAGTTACTTCCTCGGTAGTATAAAAATTAGGCTCTAAAAGTCAAAATTGATTCTTAAAGGGACGAAGTTACTTGCTTTAAAATTGATCCCTTAAAGTGTCAATAAATGGTCTTCAAAGGGACGAAAGTTACTTCCCCGTCACTATAAATATCATCTCATGTGGCAAAATTAATCCCCAAATGGACGAAAAGTTAGTCCCCAATCAGCACTGCCGATCCTCGAAGGGATTAAAGTTACTCCCCCAATTGTAGACACGACGACACTCAAGGTACCGTAGTTAATCCCCTAAAGAGTTAAAGTTAGTTCCTGGTGCCCTGCTGTAGGGATCAAAAACACTCCTTTCAACGAATCAAAACTTCGACCTAAAGAAATCACTTCCAAGGGACTAAAAAAGACGAAAGGACTAAACTGGGGTTTTTGGCGCTTTTGGGGGATCACTATCAGTGACATCTATTTAGTCCCCCAAAAAAGATGAAGTGCTATTCGTTTTTGCCAGCCTTTTGTGGGTTTATACACCTTTTCCTCGCCGCCGCTGCTATAAAGTAGACATTACGGACCCGTGTAGCAGCATGATGACCACTGAAGGCTGTGGTCGGTTTGCATTGCTGCATACCCGACCCGGAGGAACAACACGCAGCCAACGGTTCGAACAACAAGAAACTACATTTAATGGGACATGGACGACACAATTAACATGGTTACCAGCGGCGCCTGAGTCCAGGCCGCGACTCCCCTGTGCGGCGCCTCTGATGCGCCTTATCAAGGCAGCGCACGCGATGTGCGCGTGGCTGGCGTGACGTCGCCGCCACGCTGGAAAAGTTTGGCACCTTTGCCTAGCAGTCGGGCAACTGGGCAGTGGAGCCGTCAGGGTGCCCACAAGGTTTATTGCCGGGACGGAAGGATTGAATAAAAAAAGAAGAGAACAAATTCGAAAGAAACACCGACACGTGCAAGCGGTGCTGACAATGCTCGTGCAATCACGTCGCTGCAATTACTTTGTTGCCGCATCATCACTTCCCAACACTATGGAAAAAATAAAATAAAAAGATAGACGACATTTTATTCCGCGATAACTTAGGCTAACAAAACCTGACAAACGCCACAAGTCCCATCAAAGATAAACCGACGACATCTCCCGTGGAACGACACAAAAACAGAATTGCATTTCATTTTCTCTATTATACTCTTAAAGCGGAGGGTGTACAAAAATAATAGATTGAAACGCAAACATAAAACAAATGTTCTGAAAAGTGACAACACTGCTCCCTCATGCTTGGTCCTGGACCCATCCTGGCACCGCTCCTAAAAGCGCGCGCGCTTCCCTGAGTATCCTCCTGAAATACCAAACAAAACAATAGTTGACATTTAAAAAAAAATGGTGATGCAATATCGGCTATTATTGTAAACCAGTCAAATAAACACGGGTATTCTGCTTGCCTGTAAAAGGAATTACGAAATTGCACATGTCCTTTATGCTCCACTGGAGAATGGAAAGGTCTCGTGCGGACTTCTAAGAAATCCTGTTTCTGTAATTTCATGCAAACATACAGAACCAAGTCCAGTGGTTTTTGGCAATTTAGGGTAACTGCCGTAAATACCGCTGTAACTTCGCAGATAATAGAAACAACTTCTAAAGCCCACAACTATAACACTTGGAGGCACATCATCGTGTGCATTAAGCTACGTCGGCTTGTGCTTGTAGGCTTTATTTTGAGTAATAATAAAGGGCGTTTTCAGATAAGAGCGAACAACCGTGTCCGGTGACCGTCCTTGATTTTGGTGAAGATTTGCTGGCTTCATGATAAGGAGAATAAAAATCCTTGTTTTGGGGGAAAAAAACTGTCTTTGCTAAAAACAGTTGTAAGCACCATCTCAGTCACGGGCGCCTTTGGCCTGTCGGGCGATGTTGGCATTTCGGGTGGCTTCCCCCCCCCCCCCCCCCCCCCACCCACAAAACAAAAAAAAAAAAAAAAAGAAAAGAAAAGCTGTTTTGACTACGGGTCTAAAAATATTTTCTGACAAATTAGGCATAGGAAGGATTGATAAAAAGTATTAATCACCCATTATTAGCGTCGTGATTTTGAGAAACAAAATCATAAATACGGCACATTGCGTAACAACGCTCTGGATTGAATGTTTTTTTTTCCTCCGTATGTATAAAAGCTAAGGTCCTCAAACTTTGTCAGTGTGTTGTCCTGTAAATAGTTCATCTGTGGATGAAATATCGTTGTCTTGGTTAGCGGGAGAAATTTACAAGAATTGCTCACACAGGGGCATTTAACTAAAACCATTTTTTTTTAAATCATGAAAGAAAAGTCATTTTTAATTTTCTTCAAACTCTCCGAGCTTAAGTTTCATAGTACGTACTAACAGAACCTGCAAAAACATAACGCAATATTTGTGTGGCTTTGAGCTTATAAAACGAGAAATATGACCAAATTCACGCTAACTCGGTTGCCACAAATGGGGAGTTCACATACCCATTTTTCACAATTTTATTTTTATTAAAAAGCGTAAAAATGATACGGTGTGGTCAAGAAATTACAGGCTGACAGCACAGAGGTGGACGATAGTTTTAAAGGAAAAATTCTTAATACATTTTTGTGCCACCGACCCAAAAACGTCCATGAGCCGGTGTGATCGAGAGGTGCCACCCTGTACCATGCTTCGCGGTGCCTGTTTCAACAGCCGGCGTGTAGCGTCTCCGTCTACGCGACGTAAAGGAAGCAACCGGAGCGACTTTGCAAACAGATCAGCCTACACCTTGGCGGTAACATGATATAGGAAGTAGGGCGCGGCAGAACCTGAACCTGCGCCGCCTGTGAGCGACAATAGATCCGCCGCCGTAAAAAATCCACACAACGCAAAAAAAATATTTCCAGAAAAAAAATTGCGATTGAATAAGATTGTTTGAAACTTAATTTATATGACAACGGTTTGGAGAATCGTGAAATTCAATTTGGGTATGCTCATGTGACCCAAGTCAGTGAAAGTGCAGCAAGTCACTTTAGGAACAAGCACCAACTACACGACCTGCAGAGCAACAAGCACTCGTCAATCAAGTGCATTTTTTTTTCGCAACTGGAGATGGTAAGAGTGCTTGCGATGGAATCGGGGGTCGTGTCAAGCACCAGGCAACGTTGTGCCAGCTCCGACGGCCCACCAAGTCGGTTATCAAGTCGGAGTCACAGATGGTTGCCCCAGTAAACGCTAAACTACCGAACGTGAAAATAATCCACCTCCCGAAAGCTGATGTCAAGGCGTATAGGGACATGAAAGCAAAGGACTGGGACTCTGTTTTCGTCGTGAGTGCAATTCAGTCCCGTCACTTGTGGCAGTGCACGCGGTCCGAGATTTCGCAGCCACAGCTCTTTTAGCAAGAGCAGTAGACGCAGAAAAGATATATCTATGAAAGTAAAGTCTCCCATGGCTGCGACTAGCAGATCGATCTAGCGAGCTTGCGGTGCCACTGATAAGAAACGAACAGAGATCACTAAAGGCGAAATCGGAGCAAAATGTTCCTCATTGGAGTGCCAGGAGACCGCCATGACCGACTCCGGTCGCCGTACGGCAGACGCTCGCCGTACGGCAGAAAGAATGCACGCTACAAGCGCCAAATGTGCGCACAGGATTTTGTTTCAATAAGCTCGTTTCTATTGTACCACTTTAAACATGTATTCTTTCTTATCAATTTAAACGTTGCCGTCAGTAGCCCAGCCTTCCTACGAAGGGTCGGCTCCGAAATTCACTGATCCGAGAAATTTGTATTTAAATTGTTGGGTTATGCATGCTTCAAACTCACCTGTAATATTTTGTATAAAGTCTGCATTTTTCACGAACTCCTGTCACACTGCTTTCTCTTCACAGACTTCCCACATTTCTCGACCACTTTATTGCCCATGTTTGAAATCGGCACCGTCCTAGCTTTCTCTACCGTTACGGTAATTCTGTATATTTAGTGCTCTGTAAATTCAAAAATACAGAAACGTATTGCAAAATATTTTTGAAGGGCCCGATAGGACACATTATGAGCCTTTATCTGTGAAAAGTAGAAAACAAATTAAGGTAGCCTTTATTTTAAACTGATTTTCTAATTATTGCAAAATCGGTAACCTGTCTGCGTTTCAGCGTATTGTTTTATTGAGGTCATCGTTTTCAATTTATATGACAATTTATCTAAATATTAAACAAACGCGTCCAAATAATGTTAAAACATTTGAATTTCGAGCCTTTTAAGATCCGGATCCATAAAGCTCTGAATTGCTTAGTAATCGATAATACATGTTTACCTCTCTTTATTTTATAAACAGTCTCTGCACAAACAATAAAAATCCTAAGGCAACAACAGTTTTTCTTTTATAAATATTCAAAAGGACGGTTTCACGCAAGTCGCAAAAATGTGCGCGTATACCGACAGCGACTTTGTGATTTTCGTTCCTCAAGAGAAATATTATTTTCCGCCAAAAAAGTTGGAACACGTTTTTGCCGTTGCGCAAGTAAAATATATCTTGTGGTAAAAATTAAAAAAAAATGTCGACCGGATATGCTCTTTCGATCCTATCTCAAAATGCCCCAATGCAAACAATCTCAGACAACTGAATTTGTTTTTTTTTTTTTTTTTTGCAGTATTTTTTATTTTTTGTGTTGTGCGGCCCTCCACGGCGGCGGATCTATTGCCACTTACCGGCGGCGAAGGTTCAGGATCTGCCTCGTCTTAATTCCTATATCATATGACCGGCATGGTTGTAGGCTGATCTGTATGCAACGTTGCTCGGATTGTTTCCTTTATGTCGCGTAAACGGAGACGCTACAAGCCGGCTGTTGAAACAGGCACACCAAAGCATGTTACAGGGTGGCGCCCCTCGATCGCTCCGGCGCATTGACATTTATGGGCCGGTTGTACGAAAATGTATTGGGAATTTTCCCTTAAAAACTACCGTCCACCTCTGCGCTGTCAGTTTGTCTTTTCCTGACCACCACGTAGCCTTTTTACACATTTTAATATTAATTGAATTGCGAAGATTGGGTATGTACACACAAAATTTATAGAAACCGTGTTAGAGTTAGTTTTGCCATATTTGTCGTGCTATAACTTCAGAGCCACATAAATATTGCGTTACGCTTTTCGCAGATTCTGTTAGTTCATACTATAGATGTTAATTTTGGAGAGTTTAAGGAAAAATAAAGGTGGCCCTTTTTTAAAACGCTTTTCAAAATAATGCAATTTTAGTTAAATGCCCCTGCGTGAGCAATTCTTGAAAATTTCTCCCACTAACCAGGACAACGATATTTCATGCACAGGTGAACCAGCCTGTTGGCCTGTCCAGCCTGTTGGCCTGTCCAGCCAACAGGCTGGACAGGTGCCAGTCTGTTGTCCATATGCAGGACAACAGACTGACATAGTTTCGAGACCTTAGCTTTTTTAGTATGGAGAAAACAAATCTTTACTCCAGACCTCAATGTGCCGTGTTTGTGATTTTGTTTATCGAAAGAACGACCCTAAAACCTTGTGATTAATACTTTTTGTCAATCCTTCCTATGCCTAATTTGTCAGTAAATATTTCTAGACCCGTAACCAGAAGAGTTTTTTTCTGGGGAAGACGCCCGAAATGCCAACATCGCATGATACGCAAAGACATTTTTTTTCCTTAATCTAGGATTTTTTTTTAATTCTCATTGGCGTCAAGTTAGCAAAATATTTTTTTTCATCATAATTAAAAATGGTCACCGGACATGGTTGTTCGATCTTATAACAAAACACCATAAAGAAGATACAGCTTCCCCTGCTGCTGCAAGTCTTTTGTTTATAAATTTCGATTTTTATTATATGCACCTAATTACATTTAATGCACAAGGGATGGACTACGGCCCGTTTACACCTCAAGGACTGTTAAAAATTTTCGGCTCCTAGCGAAAAATAATAACTCCTTTATGTAGCGAATTGAGGTGCCTTTTCTTGACTAGGGTTATCCAGATGCCGACCTTTTTAAGGCATAATGCCTCATTCACACAGATGGCGGTAGCTGTCCGAAATTCGGCGTTTCATTTTTTTTTTTTTGCTGGTGGGTACGATTTTGGGGAACCTAGCCCTTAACAACTACGCTGTAAAAAATTCAGCCCACACATTGTGAATAGACCTATTGCTATATTACGCAAGCATCAAGGAGAATGCAGGGATTGGTGTTCCGCGCGCCGCACGTGCTGGCCTCAGCCAGTACTAACTTTTCCAAAGGCAATACCTAGATCAAATGGCATCTTTCACGCGCCTTCGTCAACGCTTTAATTTGGTTATTTACTTCGATTCTTTCATACGGGGAAGGCGTGGGCGTGTGGCGCGTGGAACACCAATCCCCGCATTCTCCTTGGTGCTTGGGTAATAGAGCAAATGGTCTATTAAATGTAATTGTTTCATTCAGCGTTGAACTACACGCAAACTGGTTGCTCTTTTTCTTTCTTTTTTTCTGTGCTGTCAACGGTGTTGGGAATTGGACTTAAAGGGACGCCGAAGAGGTTTTAAATATGAGAAAAAACACCCGAGCCTGGTTAATTAGACCTCAGTCAAAATGAATATCAAATTGATTTGGTCATTTTATGCGCGGATTAACCGGAAAAGCGCCTTCAAAGTAGTGTTGAAGCCACACCCCTCCAATGCAGAGGGAAACGGGGGAGAGAAGGAAGCCCGTCAGCTGACGTCTCAAAAGGTCCGGCTGGGGGACCCCTCCACGGCTGGCCGCGCTTCCCTCGTTGTCTGCTCTAGTGGCTTCTCGAGCCGTCGTCGTTCTACCGCCGCATAGCGCTTGCTTTTATCCGTTTACCAGTCGTACTATTCACTCAATCGCCTGACGTGTTGATTGTTAGTTCACGGGTTTGCGGGATTCTCGTGGCGCCGAAGCACCTGATTCCATGCCGTCCCCATCTGTAGTCGTCGGCTTGCACAAACAGCGATCGTCGCAGTTGTTCTTCCTGCTTACCGCCCTTTTCACTCCGGCACCGAGATTTTAAAGGGATGGGTTCCCGCTATGCAAACTGACGAGTTTTAGCGACTGCCCCGTTTTCTGTTCGGGAGGTGTTCCGTACGGCGCTTATGAAAAGAATGTTAACATGGGTTTTGGTCTGAAGAATGCTCGCCTGAACCCGACGCTCTGGCGACCGTATTTGAAGGTAAGAAGAGGCAATTCAGCGCATGAAAAGGCACACGCAAATTAGAACTACGCTGGGTAGGAATCATAGGTAGACTGTTCTAGAAAAAAAGCCATCACGTTATTGGTTGTGAGCAGTGCACTGGAAAAGCCGCGATCATGTAGCCAAATACCGGGCTTCCAGTGGCTCGTTTGTGCTAACCGCCTTATCACTGTCTTTTAGTTTGTTTTTTATACCGTTGAAGTGACTATATTTTCCGCACCGACTCCATTACCCCAGATTGTTTTATTTTGTTTTCAATGCGAAAGCATCAACTGTCTCATGAAGCGAGCTGACGTCATCAGTCTGAAGCACGAAAACGGCAGATAGTTTCCTTCGGTTCCATTGGCCGCGGCGCTCGTCAGTCTCTACGAACGCTCACCCCATGGCGCTGCGTGTCCATCAGCGCGGAGCGTCCAAGGTCACCAGGGGAGCGCACGCTCCGACCGGCGACGAAAAATACGCAGCAGACGAAAAAGTGAACGGACGAGCAGCTTGCATGCTTTCGCATTCACGACTCATAAGGAATGCTTAGGTGTTTCTCTATTTTTTTTATCTACTCCGCTACCCTGTCACTTAGGAAACTTTCACGGTGCAAGATGTTTAGCATGGATGTTTTTACAGTTGCTGATACTATTTGAGGTCATACTTTTTAAAAGTAAACGCAAATATCGTTAAATTTTCCTTCCATGGGTATACATACATATTCACTTGAGGAGCCCTCTTTGGATATAAAAAGCATGTGACATTCTGTTGTGAATAGAGTTCTTCTTTTACAAGTTACGCAGTGTGTTCCGTATGAAGTTCGTGAGCCACGCAATGGTTATTTGTGCCGTGAAAATGGAATCCGACGATGATAATGCTTCGTGGTGGTCCAATGCCGTCAACAAATCTCGGGAGATGTCTGTAAATGTAGAGGCCCAGGAAGCTTTCACAAATTCGACATAACAGCGAGGTCTGCCGGGCACACATATCCGCTTTTTCTAAAGCTGTAATTGCGGAATAATTGGTGGCCAACAAATTAAACTCAGCAGAGGGTACCGCTATCAAAAGGATGGATCTTCTGTGCAGCTATTCGCGTAGCACGCAAGGACATCGCGGTGGCAGAGCGACGACCCTATCTCATCACCCGTCTCATCTCAGGGGAAGCTCTCCCGTCTCTCCAAGCCGATTATACTCGGGAGCCTTCCTGTGCTCTTTGCTAGGGTGATGCCACCCTTTGTAATACCATTCACCGACAAACCAGCAGCCATTTTGGTTCTCGGCGATAATCCGTGGGGCTTATAACCCTCCCGGAAACAAGCACCCTATCTCACAAGTTCGGAGCAGCGTTGTGCAACCTACGGAGGGAGGATTAGCATTTTCCCCCTCGGATGGGAGGACGGATGGATACAAGGGCCACTTTCCGGCGCACAGGGAAACAATGAGAGGAACAAAATGACGGTGGACGAGGGTGTGGGAAAGGGAAACAGGCAGTTGGCATCACTCTATGTGAAGCGCACATCAAGGCACCCTAGATTATACCATCCCTTCAACCCACTTCAGTCTTAATGAATAATGCAGCCTGAACGCTCACGTGTCCAGCAGCTGCCAAGCATGAAGGACGATGTGTACCGAATTCTTGTCCTCTGACAGCCGTTTTGGGGAGGGTCACGCTAATCCGGCCTTACGCGTCTCGTCAATAGCAGCCCGTTTATTGTCAACGTTTTACGTTACAATAAGTAACAGTCTACGTTCCAGATCGTATCAAGCCGGCCAATTTGCGTCGGCGCAAGCGGTTCCGCGTGTCTCCTCTTATTACTGCGGAGGGTCATTTTTCTAATTACAATGCAATCAAATGCAAAGGGGCAAGTAAGCTGGACAAGATTGATGGAAATAATCCCTGGAGAAGGGGAAGAAGTGCTTCGTCAACGGCTGGAACGGGTACTTTTTCATGTAGAGCGTCCTCTAGACACATTACCCTTTCGGATCCACGGAAAGATTTCGAAAAATCAGAAGCCCAACCCAATTTACAAGAGCAGATGCCTCGGCGCCCGACCGCTTTTGCTATCGACGGAGTAGGCGAGAATCGAGATGGACCTTTTATGACGTAGTGGCACGTCACGCGTGACTAGCCAATGGCGTGCCGCTGCGGCGATCGCTTCTGTTTTAGTGACTATTTTGGGTCAAACGGTTGTGATATTTGGACTCCGTAGGCACAAACACGTCAGAATAAACCATCAACTCGTTTTTTTTTTTTCGAAAAGCTCTTGAGATTTTTTTCAGCCAAATTTTAAGGTAGAATCTGAAAATTTGTCGACCAAAAATGTCTTTCAATACGTACGCGTCCTCCTGCTTTTTCAGGTGGTCGTACGCCTTGCGGAACCGTTTTCTGAGGTGGGACGTGTATTCCTTGGGCTCGAGTCCTGGGAAGCTCTCCATTGCGGCGCCTAAAAAAAGTGTAAAAAAGACCACTTTAACATCCGTGCTTTCCCAAAACATTCGATCCTGCCTGATATTGACAGAACTATCGTACATTTTAAAAATAAGAACGACACTCTGCTCGTTTTACAAATTGTCTTTTCTATACCTTTAAAACCTCGCCCAGCGAGGAGTGCGCATACATTGCTGCCTGAGAACAAAATATGCGAGCTCATTTTGTGACATTATGATTAAACTATATTTTTAAAACCATGCAAAATTATACTCTCGGAGATGTTCATTCTACAAAAGAATCATTTTAGATTAGAATTTTCCTGCAAACATTTTCCTGGAATAGCTACCAAAGTAAGCACGTTTTGCTTTGGAACTAAGTAAAGCCAACATTTCATTCACTACATAACAATATTAAAACCAAATAAGCATGTTCAACTAAGCAGGAAAAGCATAACACCTATAATTTAAGAAAATGAAGGTTCTCAGTTTTAAGATTTGAAATTAAATACTTTAACGACTACGCCGTTTTTCTCATCCATTTCTCTTCTTTGCATTGGTGCTTAGAGCAACAAAACTTTAATAAACAGTTTACCTTCCTAACGTTAACTTGTGACAAACTGTGAAACTCCAATTTTATTCGCTTATATATATCTGACAATTTTCGTAATTCTTATTCGTGGCTTGACACACATGAAGAGCATTATAAATAATTATCAGCTTTTAAATTCCAAATTAACATTCATTGCGTTCAATAGTATTTAATGGGAGTACTTACGACGGACGGCCTTTTCGGCTAGCGTTCCTTTGAAAACAAGCTTCCCCTTTGATCCCTTGTTGTAGTTGTAGGTGGCAGCTAACTCCAACGAGAACAAACGAGTCATCATGCCGTCAGCCTTCTCTTCAAGTGTTGAGCCGTCAAAGCTCTTGAGGTGGGAGACCTGCAAGTAGAATTGCCATGAGAATATTTTTAAAGAGTGCAAAATACAGGTAACGGGACACAGATGAGAATCGGGATATTCAAATTGCAAAACTAAACTACGCATTATATAAAATTTAGAGGTACCCAAACTGGGACCACATGCCGACGTGTCAGAGATTATGGCAATATAATATAAGGTGAGAAGCAAAAAACGAAACACCCGAGTTCGACTGCGGAGAAATGACTTCCAACCGCAAAAGTAGATAAACCGCATCTGAGTTCTGCTAGATCTGTCGAATAGTTCCACTCTAAACATTCACGTGCGTTCCTTTCCCATCAAACACTTAATAGCCAATCACAGCAATCAGCAAAACGTGCTCGGTGAATAACGGGGCCAAACATGTGTTTAGACCCAAAAATTAAGTCTTCGTTAGGACACTGAGCGTGACGTTTCACGTTGCTCAGTGTCCCAGGGCCGACTTCATTGTTATAATTATTTCAAAATACTATCAGTCTCTATTGAGACTATGATAGGGTGGGTATACAAGTGTACAAAGAAAACAACAACAAGAGCAGCACATACTTGAAAAGCTACTACAAAATATATCAGCAAATAATCAAAGAAAATACTTTGACAATGAAAGATAAAAATTAAATCCGTCATGGGCTATAATGCGCTGGCAAAAAACAATACAAGAAAACAACATTTTATTTCACATTTTGCAAGATGCTATATAAGAAAAAAAAAAGCTTCAAGTGATTGGCATACCACAGCTTGCTCCGAAAGAAGATTCTAGTCACTTATGGTTTGTAGAAAGAATGAGTATCTGAAACAGTCCTTGAAGAACCGGGGCTGATGAAGTGCGCGACTGTGCTTGTTTCGAGTTATTCTCGACTTGGTCAGGAACTAGGTAAGATGTTTTATCTATCTGCAATAAGCCATTATTAATCATGTCTAAAAATTCGAATCTTTTTTTGTTTACGTCTTATCTTAAGTAATGGAATTTTGGCTTTTGAATAAAGTGCCGTAGGTGAATCCAGACGGCGATATTTGAAAAAAAATGAAACGTACAGCAAGTCATGATTATAATGCAATTAAATGCAAAGGTGCAAGCGAGCTGGACGAAAATAATCCCTGGAGAAGGGGAACAAGATGGACAAAGGACAAACACAAATCTCCAAATATGGAGAGGTCCCGGGTTCGATACCCGGACGGCGGACCAGGTCGATTTTTTCGGTCGCGCACCAGTCACCTTGGATATTTGTGTTTGTCCTTTGTCCCTCTTGTTCCCTTTCTCCAGGGATTATTTTCGTTAAAGCAAGTCGTTGCACCTTTTCTAGCTTTAGCACATTCTTAACAATATCAGGATCCCACATTTCGCATGCGTATTCCATCAACGGACGAATGAGTGTTTTATAAGCCAAAAGTTTTGTGTTCATTGAACTTAATTTCAAAGAGCGCCTTAAATACCACAGTTTATAATTCGCTTTTTTTTTACAATACTATCAATATCAGCACTCCAACGGAGATCGTGAGAAATAATGACACCCAGATATTTGTAACTGCTTACCCTACTAGTGGATACCCTTCGATGGCGTACGCGAATTCAATGGGCTTTGCTTTATCTGTAATAGTCATACAAACGGTTTTATCTAAATTTAGTGACATTTGCCAAGTATTGCACCACTCACCAACGCGTGCTAAACACGTGTTAAGATTAATTTGATCGGTGGGCTCCTTAACCTATGTGTAAAAGATACGGTCGTCGGCAAAGAGCCTAACCTTAACAGTTAAATTGAAGAGTATATAAATAATAAATATTAAAAAAGGACCGAGCACTGTCCCTTGAGGTACGCCTGATTTTTCATCGATTAAAACTAAATGTTTATCTTTAATTTCTACAAATTGTCTTCTTCCTTACAAAAAAACATCTCTATCCATCTGACGAGACCTGGGTTCTTCAGAATATATTTTAATTTGAGTCATACTTTCCTGTGGTTAACCTTATCAAATTATTTTTTCTATCTAAAATATAACATCAACTTGGCCTTTACCGTTCAGTACTTCAAAAAATCATGCGTGGCTTCAACCAGCTATTAGGCTTAGACACCTCTTCTACTACATGATTCACCGAGCTTGCTCCACAGATTGTTGTGATTGGCTATTAAGTATGTGATGAGAAAGTGAACACACGGGCATTTTTAGAGTGCACATGCAATCCTTGTTTTCGATCGCCGTGTTAAGTCACTCGAGGTAAACTTCCTCGATGAAATTGAAGCTCGAGGTTGCCAGTGGAACCGTAGAATAACGGGTTGTCTCAAGATTGAAAGCAGTTAAACAATAAAAATGCTGCAAAAATAAAAACTCTCAGCCTTTCCTCTCTGGTAAAGAAGGAAGAGCAGCGGCGCTGTAGCTTCTGTTCTCGGTGGTGGTTTTCCAAGCGAGCGATCTGCTCTTCTTTCGCAAGGGAATCTGAAGCGCTCGATGCAGTGGAACTTTTGGGCGATAGCGGCTTTGCGGCTGTTGCGGAATCATTCACGCTGCTGCGCACATCGCCGTTCATTCCGCTCCCACTCTTCTTCCTCCGAAGAAAGGTTGCCGCCATCTATGAGCCACGGCGGCAACCAGTTGTCTAGTCGCCGCCATCGCTGATAGATGGCGGTAGCTGTCCAGAGTTCGGTGTCATTATTTCTAATACAGCGGACAGGATATTCTGGGGAAACTAGCCCTTAACAACTCCACTGAAAAAAACGTCCTTTACGGCGCTGACAATTAGGTTCGCCAATGTACCAAAGCAGTTCCGAGACTTTAAACCACGCGAAAATGCAACCAACTCTGCTGATATTCGAGATATTAACAAGATATGTTCCAACGAGGTATAGGGCCTTAGAGTGATAAACTGGCAGCTGAAAGTGGCCCCCAATTGGCCGCCGCCATGTTGTACAATTTTGACCACTAGACACGTGACCAGGCCAAATCTATGACGTAACCAGACCAAATCTCTGGCGTCAACGATAAGGTGGCAGCGCCCAGTGCGTGTCGGAAGCGTTGTGGGCGTTGATCGGAGTGTGTGGATTTCGTGTGTGGAATTCGGTTTTTCAGGGTTTTGTGTGCTCTCCCGCGTAGGAATAACGTGAAGTACGGGGGAATGAGGCTTTTCTTTTTTTATTTAATTCAGAGTAAGCCAGATTCGGTCCCGTGCTTCTCCTACGGGCTCGGATCACTACCTCGGACATCGCTCGGTCGTTCGAGTTTAATTAAAATATCCGCAATCGTTAACCACGGGAGCTCCTCGATAATCGCTGTGTCGAAAAGTACGTCGAACCCATCCGGAACGCGGAGTCTAAAGGTATGTAAGACGTAACCAGAACGCGGAGTTCAAATGGTACGGCGGACGTGCCCGGGCAATTTTCTTAGCTCGACCGTCAAGATTCGCATTTGAAGCAGCGAGAGAAGTGTTGAAATCTCCGAACTGCTCGGTGCTCAGCTAACTACGGACCACTTCACTATGTGATCCGTAGTGACGTGAAAAAGACCGATGGCGGTCACACCGGGCGGACGGCGGCTCCCGGCCGCCTGCCGGGTGCCTGCTGTGAAGGGGCGACAGTCGTGTAAGCAGTACTGTACCAGCTTCTCTGATAGTTATGTTGTTCTCGAGCACCTTCCCGATCACTAAACCCCGCAAACGCGTGCTGAACTTTCAAAAGGTGTCTGCCAACCTGGAAAGCCTTGAACTCCCAGGGAATTTCGGATCATCTGGGAAAGTCAGGGAATCATTCAAAAAGTGGGCTAGATAAGGGAAGACGACTAGTGAAAGCGGCATGGCGGTTGCTCGTCGGCACGGCCATGCTGAATGACATTGCCGAAATGACATCCTTCGACTCAAAAACTCAAGGAATTTGATCAAAATAGTCAGGGAAAAACTTGGAAAAGTCGGGGAATTTGAAATCAGTAGTTTGTTAGACACAATGTTTGATTTTCTTGGCACTCCACGCGTTTTTACACACGACAGGCACTCGCCCGTGTATCACACGGCGGCCAGGCCAAGCGGCTGCCAGCCACTTATGCAAGGTCAATAAGACGCAAGCGTGGAACGCTTTCGGACTGCTGCAAATACACCAGCGGGAGCGTCCGGCCGCAGTCCGCCACTCAAGTGCCTGCTGACGCGAACGCTCAGTCAGGACCACCTTGAGCTGTTTTTTGCCACTGTACGCAACAGGACGGGTAACAACAACAACCCCACAGCGCTAGAGTTTCGGTCAGCGTACAGAAAGTGCTTGCTCGCCAACGTCCTGCCTTCAACTTGCGGCAACTGGCAGGTCGACGGCACCGAGACGCTTCTCGTAAGCTCGTCGGCGCAGCACCAGCAAGGTCAGAGAAGGGCTGACGATGCAAGAGGCAAAGAGGCCAACAGTACTGCCTCCTACAAGCCGCTTTCAGAATTCGCTGAATGTGTTGTAGAATACATTGCTGGAAACGTGGCAGTCAACTTTGCAAAGATGACCAAGTGCCCTGAGTGCTCTAAGATCGCACTTCTTACAAGAGCCAAGAGCGACCTTATACTGATCAAGGATGCTGGGGGGCTCCACAGCCCCTCACAGGACATCCTGGGCTTGTGCAAAATAGCGGAGAAGGTGCTTCGCAGGCACTTTGACAAGGCGGCCAAAGGAGGTCGAAGCTGGCTACAAAGACTGCAGGCAGAGGCAATGGCCATCATCTTCATGACCCCGCTGTTTAAGATCTTTGACCACCTCTTCCTGTCACAGACAATCGACAACCAGTCCCACTGCGCAATTATGGTCAAGACAATGCTGGAATACTTCTTCAAGCTGCGAATCCACCACATGTGCCGTGAGCAGAGTGCCGCAGAAAGAGGTAGCACCATCCGACAATTCTTGACGAAGTTGGTAATCTTTCGCGGGCATTGATAAGGGTCACGAATCCACTGCAGCACCAAGGCATTTTCACTCAAATGTCAGCTTTGTCGTGAAAACTGCACCCAAAACAGCTCTGCACGCTCCATGTAACATAATCACAAGAGACGATGATTTAATGAGCAAAGAGTGCCAAGAATGGAGCCAGAGATGGACAAGCAACATGGCAAGGTTGGTTTATAGAGCTCATATGACCCTCAATTGGGGGACGAAGAGGGCTCATGTGTGAACTCGCTGCCCCGCAACCTGCGGGAGCTATGTGAGCAAAGGCAACACGACCTGCGAATGGGTGCACAAGGGCGGAGGGGTCCCGCAAAGCTTGCTTTATGAAAGAGTGAAACATAGTCTTCAAGTGCATGCCTAGCTGGGGATCTACCTGCGCAACGGGAATGGAATTCTGCTCTCCGAGTGTAATAAAGTGACTTGCGCACTGAACGTGAACCTATTCACTACTATTATCAGGCGCTGTGTCTAAAGATAGGTCTGACGTACCTATGATGCAAAATCTAAAGATACGTCAGACGTACCCAGGACGCGGAGTCTGTGTCGGGTGTCCTAGCGTGGGCAGTCGGACTGCGGCCGGACGCTCCCGCTGGTGTATTTACAGCAGTCCGAAAGCGTTCCACGTTTGCGTCTTATCGACCTTGCATAAGTGGCTGGCAGCCGCTTGGCCTGGCCGCCGTGTGATACACGGGCGTGTGCCTGTCGTGTGTAAAAACGCCTGGAGTGCCAAGAAAATCAAACATTGTGTCTAACAAACTACTGATTTCAAATTCCCCGACTTTTCCAAGTTTTTTTCCTGACTATTTTGATCAAATTCCTTGAGTTTTTGAGTCGAAGGATGACATTTCGGCAATGTCATTCAGCATGGCCGTGCCGACGAGCAACCGCCATGCCGCTTTCACTAGTCGTCTTCCCTTATCTAGCCCACTTTTTGAATGATTCCCTGACTTTCCCGGATGATCCGAAATTCCCTGGGAGTTCAAGGCTTTCCAGGTCGGCAGACACCTTTTGAAAGTTCGGCACGCGTTTGCGGGGTTTAGCGATCGGGAAGCTGCTCGAAAACAACATAACTATAAGAGAAGCTGGTACAGTACTGCTTACACGACTGTCGCCTTTTCACAGAAGGCACACGGCAGGCGGCCGGGAGCCGCCGTCCGCCCGGAGTGACCGCCGTCGGTCTTTTTCACGTCACTACGGATCACATAGTGATGTGGCCCGTAGTTAGTTCAGCACCGAGCAGTTCGGAGATTTCAACACTTCTCTCGCTGCTTCAATGCGAATCTTGACCGTCGAGCTAAGAAAATTGCCCGGGCACGTCCGCCGTACCGTTAGAACTCCGCGTTCTGGTTACGTTTTGCATACCTTTAGACTCCGCGTTCCGGAGGGGTCGACGTATCCTTCGACACAGCGATTATCGAGGAGCTCTCGTGGTTAACGATTGCGGATATTTTAATTAAACTCGAACGACCGAGCGATGTCCGAGGTAGTGATCCGAGCCCGTACGAGAAGCACGGGACCGAATCTGGCTTACTCTGAATTAAATAAAAAAAGAAAAGCCTCATTCCCTCGTACTTCACGTTATTCCTACGCGGGAGAGCACACAAAACCCTGAAAAACCGAATTCCGCACATGAAATCCACACACTCCGATCAACGCCCACAACGCTTCCGACACGCACTGGGCGCTGCCATCTTATCGTTGACGCCAGAGATTTGGTCTGGTTACGTCATAGATTTGGCCTGGTCACGTGTCTAGTGGTCAAAATTGTACAACATGGCGGCGGCCAATCGGGGGTCACTTTTGCCTGATGAACGGTATGCTAGTTTATCACTCTAAGGCCCTCTACATCGTTGATATGTTCTAACTATGATAGAATTTTTAAATCGAATAGACCTATCGCAAAATTACCCAAGCAGCAAGGAAGATGCAGGGAATGGTGTTCTACGCGCTGCACGCGCAAGCCTTCCCCATATAAGCGATTCGAAGTAAATAACCATAATAAAGCGTTGATGAACGCTCGTTGAAGATGCCTTTCGTTTTAGGCTTTTGCATAAGAACTGTTACTGCTGCACACGCCAGCATGTGCGTCGCGTGGAACAACATTCCCTGCATTTTCCTTGACGCTTTGATAATTTAGCAACAGGTCTATTTCGCTATAGTAATCTCCATTTGACGTTCTGGGGGGGGGGGGGGGGGGGGGGGTTGGCGGTAGAAACGACGTGACGTTTGCCGGGTACACAGCTGCAATGGTAAAACAGCTGTAACTGGGCGCAAAATTTGCGTCCAGTTGAGTAATTTTAGCTGACAAAGAGCAGATTTCACGACAAATATCTCAAAGCAGGCTGCTTTTATATTACCTGAGTCTTTTAGGCTTCTGTGGTAGTTGCCCTCAAATCGTAATAGCAACATGGGCCATAAAACCTCGAATTAAAAACTTAATCGGCGCTTTCTTGTTATTTAGATGATTGATCGTGACAATTAATTCACCACCTAATGTCCGGCAAGCTCGATAAAGACGAAATTAGAATAGTATCTGTATAACGCACTCCCTTTTCCTAAAACTTTGAACTGAAAAAAAAAAGAAACACCCGGTATACTTATAGGTCAACAATTTGTTTTAATTCAACCTTACTAATATAGGGTTATCTCAATTGGCTTAGGATTAAAACAATCGAAACGATTGGTTTGAAAATCACTCCACCTTGATTGATTTTCTTACTTTTGGAAAATATCATTCACTATAATAAAACTGTAAACCAACCATGAGTTTAAAACTGTTTTCGTCTGCCAGAAGCGTCTCCACGGCTTCAAACTCCTCCGCTGTCTTCATCGGCAGTTTGCGTAGCACAGGATGGGCCAGAGAAGCAGCAGGGGGTGCAGCATGCACCTTCTCTTCAAGGGCGTCGACTTTTTGGTGAAGGACGTCCACCTTTTCGTGGAGTAGATCAAGGTCTTTATGAACTTTCTTGAAGGAACCTAGAGAAAGGTATTTTGGAGACAACATTCAGAACGCAAAGCTTACTGTGTCACTAGATACTATTTTGCTGCTCAGCAGTTGTCACACTGCAGAACACCAAAATATTTCTTGAAAGAGTCAAGTTAACGACACGCACATTGCTATACTTCGCCTCGCCCTGTGATGGACTACGAGCCAAAGCTGCGGGCCGTAAGGTCATATCACGATCAAATAAAAAGACTTGGTGTATTGCTCTGATTCAATCCTCAAGTAAGCGATATACTACGTGGTTTCAACGTATATTGTCATTGGACCTGCAGGTCAGTAGCTTTGACTTGTAGTTCATCGTAGGGTAATACAAAGTATAGCTCTTGAAAAAAATCGCATCCAATGGAATCGAAGAATTAAAAACAAAATTAAATTGCGACAATATAAACGCGTGAGATATTTCATGTTCCAAATAGTAGAGAGTTCTGGCATAACGCGATTCGTAGGATCCGAGGCCACGGTATCTTTACGTGCTCGCTCTGAAGAGCATGCTTTGAGGTTTAGTATGAGCTCACGGTAGCGTGGCGGCGGATTACGGACACGGTATGCTAAACCTCTGTAATAGAGGATTTTAACATACCTCTTATGCTGCACGTACGCTTACAAGTGTAGCTCGCGCTACACTTGCAAGCATACGTGCAGGGTACAGTAAAAAAAACGCACGTCTACTTCTCTGCAGAACACTCGGAGGGCCAATCACTGCAGTTCGCAGAGGCAGCTCAGCGGATGACAATGCCTAAACATATATTTAAACCAAAAAACGAAGTCTGCGATGTAATATTAGGCAATGCAAAACGTCAGGCTTGCATTGCTTAATGCTACATCGCAGCCTTCGTTTTTAGGTCTAAACATATGTTTCGGCATTGTCATGCGCCGAGCTGCATGCCTCCGTAAGCTGCATTGATTGGCTCTCCGAGTGTTCTGCGGAAAAACAGATGCACGGCATTTTTTTTTTTTTTTTAATGCAGCGCCCCCGGAGCGTTACCGTGCCTGTGAAAGCCAGTGGTAGTGCAGGGGTAAATTCTCCAATACTGAGTACATATGATTGAATCGTCAGGGGGACGCGGTTTTATAGAAGTCTAATCAAACTTGTAGTAGACAGGTACTCCTGCCAATAAACCTTTTTGCTATATTTTACAACCTAATCCCCATTTTAAATTGTTATGTAATGAGTGTTTGCTTTGCAGCGTTTTGGCACCATTTGGGAGATCCTTGTCGCACATATTAAAATTTCTGCCAGCCGAGATTATTCGAGTGCCATACCTGACTTTCTATGAAGTAGCCAGCTTTTCAAAAGATTTGTTTGATACATTACAATAACTTGCATAATGAACCATACATGGATAATGTCGTAGAAACAGGCATCATAAACCAAAACCGTATAAAAGTAAATTAGGCTAATTGCGAATCGGTCCGACTGTCTTCTATGTCAGAACATCCCAATCAAGCCCGGGGGTAGAATGCCAGAATGCGAATAGGCCCTTTCAATTTACCTGCACCCCCTGCACCGGTCCAAAATAGTAAAGGACGGGGCACTTCCGGTATGTATTGCGATAAGGGCGGACGTACACCGCCCAACACCTTTCTGGACCGGTGCAGGGGGCGAAGGTAAATCGGGCAGGTAATGATATCAAGCGTATATTTTCAAATTCAGTAGGCTGTGGTATGAGTGCACCTGGCAACAGATAAAGTACGTCATCTGTAGAAGTAAAACTTAAGGAGTGTGTTGGTAGACTTAAAAACAAAGATAACACAAAGAAAACCAGAACACAGACCGGTATGTATTTTTCAACTCACAACAGACATTTATTCAGGTGCCTACGACCGTCCGCTCGCCGGCTCTCCATCCCGGAGAGGACGAAAGGACCCGACAGGGCAGGAGATACGAGTTATCCACCAATGTCGGCTAGCCCAAACTGGAAAGCATTGGGCGCAGAAACGCGATTTCTCGTTCGGAGAGCAACATCGAAGGAGAGGTAAAGTTTACACCTGAGCCCTTTATGGCGTACGACTCTATAACCTTTCTTCCAAACGTTTGGCTGTGAAACCCCAAGGCGGGCGTGCGCTCGATCCTTGGCGAAGACCCACCGCACGCACGCCGATGCACCACGATCGGATGAGCCGAGTCCTCCCCGGGCTCCGCTACCTCTCTGGAAGGCTCCCGCAGGCGGTTGTTAAAACACCGGCCTGTCTGGCCTATGTATTCTCCGCCGCAGGTGAACGGGGTGGAGTAGACCCTCCCTTTTTTACATGGGACGAACTGATGCAAGTGCATTTTAGAGAGGGTCTTTTTAAGGGAGTGCAATTCACCATTTTACACAATTGTCCGAGCTTAAGTTTGCAGCTGCACGCCACCCCTACATCGAATCTATACGCCAGCGCCTTTAGCCGATGCGTTGTGTTCTGCGTAAAATGAATGACAGCCAGCCTCGTCTTCCGTTGTCTGGGTGCCAGTGTCGGAGTAGCAGGGCCGGAAAGTAGCCTCTTAAGCGAGATTTCCAGCAGGTCCTCGGCAAAGCCGGCCTTCTTCAACCTCTGCGTCTGTAGCCAGACACTATGCTCCGCGTAAAGGGGGCAGGATCTAGAACGCGCTGACGT
Organism: Ixodes scapularis; assembly: GCF_016920785.2. Taxonomy (NCBI): domain Eukaryota; kingdom Metazoa; phylum Arthropoda; class Arachnida; order Ixodida; family Ixodidae; genus Ixodes; species Ixodes scapularis. The sequence goes on along the minus strand of NW_024609838.1, from coordinate 83,398,877 downwards.
CATAAAGAACTTGAGGAGTCCTAGTTTATTTAGCGGTCTTGGAGTGAGAGCTAGCGAAAGGCGGAAGTGGCTTTTCCGTCTTTTGCCTAAACTCCCAGCAGATTCCCCCGGGACGGATCGCCAAACGAAGGTCCAAGAATTGGAAAGTTGCGTCGGAGGGGTCCTCCCCTTTAATGAAAGATCCACCGGTCCCGACGAGAACGCCTCCAGGGTAGTTTCAGGGTATGTCTGCTCTCCATGTATGATTAGGTCGCCATCTACACAACGGTACACCCGGCGGCAAGGCGCGGAACCCTCCAGTCGCTCCCTGATGGCCAGATCTACATACATGAGAAATACCTCACTCAGAAGCGGTGCAAGGAACGACCCGATGCACACCCTCACTCTCGGAATATACGTACACCTTACCCTCATGCACCACTAAGGTTGAGCGGAGGTAAACATCCAAGAGCTCCAGGAAGCCGCTGACAGCAAAACCCAGAAAGCAGAGCTCCAGGAAACCACTGACTGCAAAAACCCATAAAGCAGAGGTCCCACTCCGTAGCATTGTTTTGGAGAGCGGGTCCTGGTAGAAGAATTCGGCATCCTTTTTAATCAGGAAACTGTCTTCACTGACACACCCTCAACCCTTCCGTGTGACTAACACCTCAGAGCTGATCTCCCATCTTGAGCCCCTCCACGTCTCCTCCGCGACCCTCGGGTTGTTCTCTCTGGACACTGAGGAGGTGTTCTGTTGACCGTTTTACTAAAAGAGGGCAAGAGAAGAAAGAAGAAAGAGGTACTGGAGGTTTCCCTCTTGCTGGAGTGCTAGAAAGAGTGAAAGTCGCCGGCGAGATGCTTCGCCTGTGTTGGGTGGAGGCATTGCCCGAACGCCGTTCGCGCTTTCTTCTCTGTTTTAAACTCCCATACTTATTTAGAGCCACGGGCTTGGATGACAACATTCCCCTGATCATCGTGACACCATTGCTCGGTCATTGGATGCACAAATAACGACAGAACGCGTCAAATACTGTCCGACGGCCTGTGTAGCTTGCACGGAATCCGGCAAGGCGAGTGCGGCTGCAATGTCTTTAAGCTCCATCGCTTTCTACATGACCCCGATTTCCGGCGGCAGTGGCTTGCGTCCCTAAACCGAAAAAAACCTTTCCCCAACGCCATGATTTTGAATGCGCTCGGAACATTTTGTGAATGGAGCGCGCACTGGACTTGACGCTGTACCGTCGATAAACATGGGGTACGCTCGCAAGGTGCGTGCAAGTTTTCTCCTGATAATCTGTTTCAGCTTGTAACATTTTGCAACTAAGTTCATTTTAATATTGAAAATTTAAGGTGGTGACACTGATTCGATTTTATTATCTGCAACACTTATTGGAAGGCCACTTTCCGCGCCGCCGGGTAATCTAAAAATAGGATTCTTCTTATTTTCAAAATTAGTATATAATGTACTGGAAAGACATCTTCAATTTCTGTTGCTGAAAGTTGAAACGTGCTCATGCATCAATGTTTATAAACGTTGAAACTTGGTCAGGTATCGGTGTTTATGAACGTTTTATTTGAGCATCCCGTGCTGACGAATGCGTCTTTTCTCGAGAACTGAAAGCAGCGAAGTCGAGATTGGCTTACTGCCGGAGTGACTCGAACAGTGATTCAACGATTCGAAATCGATGCATGAGAACGTTATAACTTTCAGCAACAGAAATTGAAGGCTTCTTTCCGGCTACATTATGTACTAATTTTGAACAAAAAATTGAATAAGACTCTAGTCGCGTTATGAGGGTCAACATAGCTTCACGGCTCTCCGAAACCACGCAGGAGATCGTGATTCAGGGAAGCATATAGAACTAACTTTTCGACCATTTCCAGCCACAAGCGGCGGCAAAAATGAGCTTTCGGCTAAGTGTTGTAGTTGATAAAATTGAGTCATTGCCAAAACTTCAAAAGTTCAATATTAAAGGGCAACTGCACTCCAGTTTTACGATTTTGGTGCTATATACTGTTTACTCAAAGTCGGCGATCCTGAATCACGAGATATAATTTGTTTTTCGGTAGTGTGTATAGTTTTGCAGATATCGCGTATCCAAGTTTCGTTCCACTGGCACGGCAAAACCGAAACTACAGGCTGAAGCAGCTTGGCAACACTGATAATCGGTGGTGCGTCGACTGCATCACGTAGATATCGTCCCGTGCTCCCGAGCCGACGCATTGATACTGCCGGCCCAATCGCACGTGGAGCTGGCACATATTTTTTTTTTATCGCTGCACTTCGTAAATATGCACCAAATGTAGCAAGTTTCATTGTCCATTTATCATTTGGCCGGCCGAAAAGCGAATCCGACTGCTCATTTCCCCCTCTGCTACTCCGACACAGGCACTTAGACAACGGAAGAAGAGGTTGGCCGTCATTCCTTATTAGCCCCGAGAGCGAACAGAAGCGTCGCTGCGGTCGCTGCAGTCGCCGCGCCCTGATTGGGTGAGATGTGCCGTGACGTCAGGGGAAGGACTCCTCTCGCGATCTCGCATGATCCGGCTAGCTTCCCTGCCCCGGTTTCCTGGCTTGGCCATTGTTTGCCGCAAGCATTGCGGGGAGCGGGACCTCGTTTACGCGGTGTACAAGACGCTGGGTTAGGCCGATACCGACGTGCTCAGTGCTTCCGTACCTTTTATATTCAGTATATGTATATTCAGAAAATACGCCGTGTAGTTTGAAGTGTCGTTTGCAATTAAAAGAGACACTGCTGCAGGTCCCCAAAAGCTTCCTGAGCCTCCAAACGTTCTAGAGCTGGACTCTCTGACAACCGAGGAAAACAGGAGGAACAGCGAGCATTCGAACGGCTGTCCGATGGTAGATGCTGCACTAGTAAGAGAAAATCTGGAACCTGCGAAGGGTAATAGTTTGCGTGAAAAAAGTTTCTGATATTTTAGCTTCAGGACAATTAGATTTAGCTAAATTCTCAATTGTAGAGCCTAAGGGACTAATAATGGGCTAGACACCTTCGCTTACGTTTGTTGCACGTTACTTGAGGGCTGATCAGGGGCGTAACGTACGCCCCTGAATAAATGTTTGTGTTGAGTTGAAAGATACATACCCGTCTGTGTTTTTGTCCTCTTTGTGTCTGTTCTAGCTGTTGCTTTTTTTATTTTTTATTTTTGTTTTGTTTTTGTTTTTTTAAATATGTAGGAAGTTCACTATATTTCAAACATATTATAGCCGCAGGAAGCCAAGCATTCAGAATATGGGAAAATGTTTAAACAGGCACTGAAGTCGATTCTGAGGTCATCCTTTTGTGGTCACAACTCGATCTGGACGCTCTAAGCATCCCAAAAGAAGAAAAAAAATACAATAGTGCGCAGCATATTTCTTTGTTAAAAGCATGTGCAAAGATCGCAACACGCCTTTTTTGGGAAGAATTTTCTTCCGAGTGAAGTGGTCGACGAAGGGCGCTTGTCGGCGAGTTGCAATCAATGGCTTCGCCCGCGGTGAAAAAGTGCCGTCTTATCCAAATGTGTACCCATTAAACCCTCTTCAAAACAAGTTAATATAAAATCATTTGGAATCTGCGCTTGTTGCAAGGCTCTCGTTGGTCCACACAATGTAGTCCGCGAGAAAAAAGAGTCCACATGTTTTTCTACTGCCCTGAGATGAATAGGCGGTTTTGTAATATAGCACTTGGTAGATGTGGGAACAAGCACCTTTTAAACAATATAAGGTCAAAACGACCTGATAAACAATGACTCCAGTACATCGTACCATGGTGGTTGATTATGCTGTTTTAGGTAAATTAATTGTGGGATTTTTATCTAGGACGAAAATTGGAGCCTCGAGAAGCAAACTTTAAGGTGCATTGGTAGAACAAGTACGTACGTTGGTTTTGTACGTTATGAATGTAAACCTTAGCTGGATATGCAACGCAGTTTCCAATATACATCACGTTTTTTTCCCCAATCAACAAATAGTCAATCTGCCAAAATATTTGTTCCAATTCGATATTCTTAGCGTATCAAATATGCTTTATGATCGAAACTTTTCTTCAGCCACATGGTTGATTATAAAAAGCATTATGCAAATTGAAGTGAACGTCACAAGTCAAATAGAAACCAAATGTAAGACACTGAACATGATTTTTGAGCTTACGTCTAACATATGTGCGATTAACCAACATTTTAGGGGCTTTTTCCTGTCATATTTACATACAGTACATGGCTTGAGCTGGGCAACATTTTTCTACTCCTTCGTCCCGCTTCCCACGTTTTCTGGCATACCAGAATCGGAGCCGGCTGTTTTCATCATTCTAAATCTGTAATTAAAAAAGGAAGATGATTACGCCTGCGCTGTGAGGGGTCAAAGTTATTTTCTCAAATTATAGCTCATTGTGAAGCACCCTTTCAAACATGGTAGTTCTTCCTATTGGCGGCAAACACGTGTTCAACATATCAATTATTGATGTCATATCTTGTTTCATATGAATCAACGTCGTACTAGCTTGAGTCCGGGTGACTATTATCAGATTTCGAGGCTGAAGTTGAGCTAGTTGGTACATAATACAAAAGTAAACAGTCAGCTAGACCAATAGGGACAAAACACAGAGAGAGAGAAAGAAAGACATACACACCGCTGACTATCAACTGAGACTTTATACTTCTTCTTCATCACCATCACCTGGCCACTGAGGAAAGCACTGATGACTGCGTCAGCATGCCCTCCATCACGGACAGCAAGAAATAAAGGCAGATTTCGCAATGTGACACGGCCATGTGAAAGGGAATAATAGGGATATGTCGGCGGTGATTTGTGGGTTGGGTTTGTGGGTTGCCCAAATTTAATAATTTAATTTAATTTATTTTAATTTAGTAGTGTAATTTAAGGATTTAGGGTAATTTATTGGCATTACTTTAGGTGTGAATTTTTGTGTCGAAGTGATGAAGAAGTATAAAATCTCAGTTGATAGTCAGTTCTGTGTATGCTTCGGTTTCTTCCTGTCTGTGTTTTGTCCCTATCGTTCTAGCTGGCCGTTTACTTTTGCAGATTTCCAGTTTTCCTGCAATGACCAAATTGTCCATCAAGCGTAGCTTGTTGAGTCTCTAGCGCAGAGAGAAGCCGCTTTATACAATGGCTGACGGAACCCACGTTTGCAAAAAGAATAAAGGCTATCTACCTCATCTTTTCAGCTTAGCCTCGAACAGAGCAACGGATTCATAATAAAGGCGGTTTGCGAGCGGCCCAAACCGTACATACTTAACAGTATTCCGGCTCAATCGTCGACGACGTTGCAAACGTTACTTATGCTCTCGTGCGGAGGTTTTCGGAATGGAAAATCGAGTGATCCCTTACCGCCTTCCTTAGCGTCCCAAGAATTCACGTCGCCTGCTTCGCGCTTGGCGGCACCAGGATTCTCTTCGATGTCCCCGTCACTGGAGTCGTCGATCAAAATGAGGACACTGTGGTTTCCGTCATCGGCGTCATATTGGAGTTGGTTGGCGTGGTCAGCCCTCAGAGGTGGAGTAGGTGGCAGGAGACTCTCGCTATCTTGAACCCCTTGTTCACCGGACGGCCAAGCAGAAGTCCCTGGTTCGTTTGAGCTCCCGGGATGCTGGACGTGGACGGGACTTGGCCGATCTGCCGCAGCACCGACGAGGTTGCCAGCGCCGCTCCCTTTGGCACTTTTTATACTGGAACAAAGAAAATCATGAAGACAATATAAGAGGTAACATCAGTGTTACACAAACGTTATTAGATCAACATAGTTACGAAACTGCCGAAACACGCTGTTTACGCGAGCAGCACCCCCCCGCCCCCCCCTTCCACAACGGTCCGCCTCCCATCATTTGACGCGCCACCGTTTCTTGGGGGATGGCTGCTATGGAACTGCATGTTACACAGTGTTTGAAGAACAGCTTTCAGATGGCGCTTCGCCGCAGCGTCTCCGAAGAATTGTGTTTTGAAACGCAGCCTCTAGATCAGAGGTCTCAAACTCAAGGCAGGGGGGGGGGGGAGGGGGGGGGAGGGGGGGGAGAGATTCTTGAGGAAAGAAAAATAGCCCTGAAGGTCCAGAATGCGGAGCATCTTTGTCCGCCAGAGATCGTTGGGAATATTGACTTCGTATTCTGTGCTGCTTGTGAACTCGCCATTTTGCAAGTTACATATTTATCTTTGAATAGTTTATGTTACTCTTTTAGATAAAACGTGATGGGGCAAGAAAAAGTAAAATGGCGCCACTCAGGGAACGTGCTGGTATTTTTTTATGGAACAATAGGATATACCGTCGTTGTCCTGTCGTTCTCCTCACCCGAAAATGAATCGAATTCAGCATCATAAAAAAAAGTCCTTGCGCGGCAGAGATCTGTTAACTTGTTGATTTTTACGACCATTTCTAAGACCAGATTGCCTCGGAATTTACGAAATTGTGTACAACCAAAACGACACTAAGAAGGCAACGTGCCTGAATGATTACTTTCGATCTATCTTCCTACCTAAAGGTAGCAACTGTCCTCCACCACATGGAAACACCATCCTGTTAATGAAACCGGTCGAACTAAGCCTGAGAGGTTTGGAGGCGCTCTTGAAAAACATCAACGAAACCAAGGCAAATGGTTCCGATGGTATACCTCCACAAATACTAAAGCATTGTGCCGGACCTATATCGCTGTACCTTTATTTAATCTACGATAAATCACTGTACGCCGGTACCCTACCGGCCACTAAAAAAATTGCCCATGTTGTCCCTATTCACAAAGGCGGTTCAAAAAAAGAAGTTTCTAACTACAGGCCAATATCACTAACTGCTATCTCGTCTAAAATCATCCAACACATTTTAAATACAGAAATAATGGGGCATTTAATAAACAACAGCATTTCAATTAGTGAACAACATGGGTTTTGTAAAGGACTATCTTGCACGACACAGCTTGTAGAAGTTTTATCACGAACTGGCTTCTAATGTTGAAAATGGAGGGCAAACTGATTGTGGTTTTTCTCGATTTTCGTAAGGCATTCAGGACTGTGTCGCACCCGCTCCTTCTTTGTAAACTTCAGCTGTTAAACTTGTATTTTAGCGAGTTCAGATGGATTGAAAATTACTTATATTAGCGTCGCCAACCTCTTGTCCTTAACGCAAAAAATTCTGGGTACGTTGACGTCACGTCAGGAGTCCCACATGGCTCTGTTCTAGGTCCACTTTTGTTCTTAATTTATGTAAACGATATGTCCGTGCGAATTTCAACGTGTATATGGTTGTTTGCCGACGACTGCGTTGTTTATAACACAAATCGAGGATGAACAAGAGGCTGCTCTGTTGTAACGAGATCTGAAGTGTATTAATACTTGGTGCTCCACGTGGCAGATGAATTTAAATTAAAAAAAGTGTGACACCTGTGTTTTACAAAGAAAACAGAAAAAAATTGAAAGTCACTACCGGATAGAAAACAACTCAATAAGTAACGAATCTACGTACAAGTACCTTGGTGTCACTCGATCATCCGACTGTTCATGAACGCTCTTGTTGATGACGTGATCGTGAAAGCTGGCAGGGCGCTCAATTTTATTCAAAGAAATTTGAATTGCTCACAACCTGATTTGAAAAAAAAAACAAAAAAAACGCGTACTTATCATGTGTAAGAGCAATTCTAGAATATGCCCGTGGCGTCTGGAACCCTTCACAAATTTCCTTGATTCATAAATTGGAAGAATCCAAAACAGAGCTGCTAGGTTTGTACTGGATCGGTATGGCCGGAGGAGAGCTGCACTAAAATGAAAAGTGAATTGAATTGGGAACTACTTTTCTCCCGACAAAAGAAGTTGAAATTAAAGCTTTTATTTCTTATATAGAATAATAAAACCGGTATTAATAGAGAAATATATTTAAAACCCCCACATCATGTTTCTAGGCAGACTTATGACGTTTTAAAAATCCGAGAGTACCACGCCAGGACAAACACGTATGTGAAATCTTTTTTTTTTTTGTTAAAACAATTGCAGAGTGGTTTATGTTGACTGAAGACCAAGTGTGCTCTACAAATGAAGATGTGCTTTTTTCAAAACTGTAACTCCCCTGCAATAACGCCTCCGGGCAATGCGGGGTAATTTTTGAATAAAGAATAAAGAAAACTATAAAAATTAAAGCTCGCGCTTGAGCATTATTTTCTGGCCTCTTATTCATGACGAAAATCATCCGTAGATAGACGGAACAAGCGAAACGTGCTGCAGTGAGGAGACGTGCAAGCGGACAGGCGTTTTTTCGAACTGGAAACGCTGAACTTGACAAAACGACGGCGTGCAGACATGAAAGAAAATAAATATTTTGGGAAGTTTCCCAAATAAAAACAAACGAAAATCGTTTTTTTGTGCTTTTTATTGGGGAGGGGGTGGTTTGGGCGGGTGGGGGGGGGGGGGGGGGGTCTTTTAGCACGGAAGGACTGGCGGCGACTTTGGAACTTTTGCCAATTGCCCAAAGTCGCGAGTTTGATGGTATCACATGATTTATTCATAAATACTGTAATTCTACATGAATTTTCCGGATTAGCTAAAATGTTTTCATTGAATTTAAATTATATTTATTCTATAACCGTCATTTTAACTTATTGCATGCATCAGCGAAAGTTAGAGGCTCAAGCTCATAAGAGTTGACAGTTACTCCTGCTACGTAAATTTTATGTATCCGAGGTGTGTCCTTGCGCAAGAGACACGTGTTTTTAGCCTAGTAGTGAGATCGTCGTACCGGAGATTAACATAAGAAACAGATGGAAACAAAACTGAAAACGAAACTACACTTAGAGGAAATGAAGGTATCGACTACATGAGGCTCTTGTGGTGCAGTACGCGGATTTGTGAACGGGGCTCGTAGCCGAGGACGGTGCGGGTCGCGTGTTTGAGACGGCCCTGCTCTAGATAGTGTTTCAAGCGACGGGTGTCGGGCTTCAGGAGAAGGAGGAGTTGGTACTCCTTTCCGCTAGAGTTTCACAACTCAGGTGATCTCATAACGTCGTCTTCACGGAGAGGAACAGTATAGGAGAAGAGGAGATCAGAGCGTGTGAAGACGTCAGAGAGCCGCGCTTTGATTGGAAGGATAGTGGGTAGACGCAAAAGGCTAACTGCCTTTGTCTCAACCCCCGACTGCCCTCCAATCAGAAGGAGCAAGGGCGTCGTCCGCTCCTCGCGCAAGGTCTGGCTTTCGAACGCCGCACGCCGATGACCTGCGCTCCAACACCCAACCCTGAGCGACGAGCAGACCACGCTCTGATTGGAAGGAGACAGTGGGTGGAGAGAAAGGTGGCCTTTGCGTGCATCTATTATCCTTCCAATCAGGGATCGGCCCTCTGACTCCACTGCACGCCCAATCCTCCTCTCCGTTAGGTTATTTCCGTATTCGCGTCTCCAGCTCGTTGCTCGCCCACCCGCGGCGGAAATGGTAAGCGCTCTAGTAAGGGTTCCCCGGTTCTTCTGCTCAGCGGGCACGGCGGAACTGCTCGCGATTATGGCTCGCGAAATGACATTTCCAAACGCAAGCGGTAGTTCTTATTGTCCCAATGTAGTGCTGCAGCCGGTAGGAAATTGTACTTTACTAGAGAGTTTTAATATTCTGCAAACGCAAGTGCTATGCATTGGCATTAGACCTGAGGGCTCCACATGCGCGTCGTCGCCATGCGTCAATCTAGGACTGCAAATTTGAGTTCCGCGCACACGTAGTGTGAAACACGCAACGCTAACGCAAAAACAAAGTCCTTGCGTTCGCTCCTATACGCAATACTGAAACTCACTTTTGTTTCACCAGTTTCCAACGCCAACGAAACGTGCTGCAGAGAGGAGACGTGCAAGCAGGATGGGGTTCCTTAGAACTGGAAAGGCTCAGCTTGGCCAAACGACAGTGCGTAAAAATAAAAGAATCCAAATGTTCCGGAAAGTTTTGCACTACAAACCCTTCCAGGGTTGGTCTAGAAGGATCGAAGGTGATTTTGGAAGTTTTTCCGACTAAGTCGTGACGTTGATAGGAACATATGCTTTACCCACATTAATGTAATTTTACATTAATTTCTCAATCAGCTAAAATGTTTTATTGATTTTAGACAGTTTTTTGTAACCTGAGAATTAAAAAATTCTGCAATTCGCAATATTGTTGTTAATTTGTAGAAATTTTTGATTGTCATACTTGTTCGCGCGTTTGCAGTTTGGTACTCGGCAACAAATTATATTAGAGTGTGAGAAACTACACTTTTCAAACTCTAATAAATTATTACATTATTATTCACAAAACCTACGGAAATGTAGACCCCCAATAAGTGACACGATAACAAACATATGCCATTTAACCTTAATATTCCTTACAGAAAGGTCACATTTTGTGTTCTTTTTAGCATATGGAGAACTCTGACATCGTTGTCAAGATAGAACAAAAAACACTAGATGTAATATAAGGTCCTGTGAGTCACGCGTTGCTTTAAAAACAGACACACACAGACACACTTCTGCTGTCTGACTCGGATTCTGTCTTTGGGTTGTTGTACAGAAAACAGTTATCTTAATTTAATCGTTTTGTAAACATATTCCGAACTTATCACCGGTGGCGATATTTTGTAAAATTTGGATTGATATTGTTCTCTTTTGTACCGGGAATAGTGCAAAAGCAATCAATCATCTAAATACCCCAAAACCAATTAAAAGGCCCCCAGTACATTATTTCACATGACAATTATCTGAGCGACAAAAGGCAGCAAAAACACACAAATATCAGCAGATATTTTTTCAACATATACAATATTCCATGTTTGCTCTAAGGTGTATGAAAGACCCTGTCTTTAAAAGGACACTGAACTGCAAAATATTTTAAGCACCTGGATCGCACGCGTATGCCACAGAATATAATTTCCACGAGCAACTGCTTTAGCTCAATAGTTACGCTGTGAGACAGATCTTGAGTTATGAAAGAATCCGAAATTAACGCCTATTCGGAGAAATTAAATATAAAAAAAAGGTTTGGTTCGGCTTCGCTCCAGAATTAAAGCGTGCCTCCTTGCGTAAATAATACACTGAACACCGTTTTTGTTTCCAGGATAAAATGGTGACCTTCGCACAAAACAACCCAGCTTCCTCGTAGACGCAGGAATAATTTGTGTTGCTCAGTCGAGCTAGCACACAATGCAGGCTCAGCAACTGGTATAATGGCACGCACCTTCGACCCTCACTATAATCGCCATTTTGGAAAACGAGTGACGCCACCTATAGTGAATCGGAGTTGCGAGCAGACAGGTTGCATGAGATGACTTCATCGCCTCCTGCTTGCGCCCATCGCAAAACAACGAAGAAAACGTTTGCATCCTGCAGCGGCAGAACAAATTATATGGTGTGAGAGCTATGCCGCAGAAAACGTTATAGGATAAACTCAGCAGTGGAACTCCCTTAGGGGAGTTCCATTTTTTCATTTTTTCCTTTAGCGAGGGACTAACACGCCCCCAACTTTTTTTTAAAAATTTGTGTCAGGTGATTTAATATGATGCGAGGAGTCTATCCAATGAATATTTTGCTACAAAGTCACATATATTTTTACTAAAGGCGATGAATTCAACTGCTCGAAACCAAGACTGAATCCTGAGCACGGAAGCTCATGGCCGCGACTCGTGGACGATGTTTACCGAGGAGGGAGAGCTGCAGAGGACAGAGTTAGATGCCGGAAGTCACGTGGTTAGAGCCGAGCGCGTTTTTTTTCTTCTCCACTTGTCGGGCGTGTGACGCAGACAACGACGACGACGAAGTTGGGTGCACCGCTTATTTCAAGATAGTTTCGCACTTCTATCCCTTCCGTTCAATGTTCTACGCTTGAAGATCAATTGGCCGGTACCACGAAGGACAGTTCCGTAGTGGTGAGCCGCCTTCACGTCGTCCAACCCGCGGTATTTCGCCATATTGAGAATGACGTAGTACATGTACTTGCGGTGATCTTTGTAACTTTTTATTTTTATTTCGATCACCGTATTTGCACTTTCTTGGAGGCCACACAACAGGGTTCTAATTCGTTTCTATTTATAATAATGAATGTCGTGGGTCATCTAATGTTCACAGATGACCCGCAACTTTAAATATATTTTGTACGCATAGTTTGAGTGCCACATGACCATGGAAGAGAGAGAAAGCGCGATTGGACGCGGCCAATTCTCGACCGGCTGTTTTCGGGCGTAAAGACAACGAATTTTGAGCGGCAAATTCTGTTCTTAGTAGTTGGACTCTTTTAGGTCATGTTAAAATTTGAAAAAAAAAAAGACTTCTGCAGAGAATTTGAAGGTTGCTTACGTGTGGGAATTTAAAGACATTTCTACACGCAACGCATTCCTACAAGAAACGCGCCACGTCTTCGTTTCGCGCACGGAGCGCAGGTTTCAAAGAGAGCCGGAAGGTTTCAAAGCGCGGTGCCCCGGCGCTTTGAAACCTTCCGGCTTCACGACGGCATCTGAGACGAAGCATTGCATTGGTGTGCTTTTCTTCGTGTTTTATTTCTCAAGCTCGTCCGCTTTGACCTTGAGCGCACCCGCCGGTTTCCGTGACGAGGCATCTGCGTTGCTGAAGTTTTCCTTCTGTATTATTGAAAATTCAAGTTTAAGTGTCGTTTCTGCTACAAACGGTTACAGACAGCGGTTATAGACAACCCCGGTTTCGCTCTTTGGGACAGATAATGCTTTCGCATTAAAACTTCGACGAGCATAAATACCCTGTTTAAGCCTTACACCAGTCGTTTGAAGCGCCATCTGGAGACTCCGAAGTAGGACACGATGTCGGGCAGTCGCGCGTCAGAACTACCCGATCCTATGTGCGAAAGGTAGGAACGACTTCCGGAGGCGAGTGTTTTTGGTCGCATCGGAGCGTCGGCTCTGTCAACAACTCAGCTCTGTTAACACCACCAAAAATAATGAAAGCCTCCACGTTTCCTCCTGTCCCTTCATGGTACGTCATCATAGTCGGATCGCGCTAAGTCGGCCATTGAGCCCCAGCCCGACCTTCGACGCGCTGATTGGACACAAGCCCCAGAAAAACACTGACACAGCACTCGTCCTCAATCTAAGGCGTCTATCGGTCTGACTGTGAAGACGGTGCGGAGGCCTTCTGTCTAGGTGGTGTTGGTTCTGTCCGGTAACGGCATGCTACGAACTTGCTATATATTCGCCACACGGCTGTACGATTTTCGGAGGGCCGTAGCCAGTGGCAGCACGGATGGTCCGAACGTCCCGTTGTCAGGTGCCTTTCGGACCGATCGGGAGAGGAGGTGCTACGTGGCCTGGGGAAGCGGATGTGGCGGTGCGCGGTGCGTCATGCCGCACGCGAGTCGTCGTTGTGAAGAAAACGGACACCATCGCGTTTCCCCGGGCGCACAAAACGAGATGCTGATTTCACGCGTCCATAGCAACTACGCCTTCTGGGACATATCGAGACCATCGAGACACGACTATACTACGTTTCACCTTGCGATGGACAGCAGCGGACGCTAGGAGCTATTCCAATGTCTTGCGAATGTCACGTGAAATTCAGAGCAAACGCAGCATTGCGCAGGGTGCGTAGTCACGTGATTTGTACGCAGTGCTCGATTCGCTGGGATGGCTCCTAAGGTCCGCTGCAGTAGATCGTGATTAACTCATGTCGAGCAAATAAGTAACGTCACCTAAAATCTTCAGACATGCATGTTTTAGTGCAATAGAGTAAAATTATCTTTTTAAGTCAGAAAAACCACAAAAGACGAGCAAAGGAATTATATTTTTGGTTTCTTGTCTAGGTGGAGCAAGCTACCTCCCGTTTTAAATACCGTTATTATAATTTACGCATCCATGCAGTAAAAAGATACCCAGAACTGGGCGTACCTGAGCTTAACGACGCCTCTAAAGCACGTGTCTCCAACTGTCGAGTGCGGCGAGTCGGTGCAGCCATCTTTTTCCGACAGTGGGCACGTCGTGATTAAGTGATGAAGCGAGAAGCACGATCAGAACAGACCGGCGGCGTCTGAGAGATTGCTACTTCACGCTTAACTATCTTGACTTGAATTGGATCGCCTTGGTGAGCTTGAGTATCAGTTACGCTTAATTATAAAAGAAGCAAAGATGAGCCCTTTAATTAACAAAAGGATAGATATTATTGAGACATAACGACATAAGTAGGCGACTACTACCAATGTATCTACAAAATATTATTTTACGGAAGCTTTAGTATCTCACAAAGTCGCTTGTGGCGTTGCGTCAGCCCTCGTAACGTTATATTCCGGTACCGGTTTGCGAAGATTGCACACGCGCTACTAAAACATGAACATGTTGCTCCGCTAAGGAAGATTTAGTGGACGTCCTAGCGGATTGCTGATAGCATAGCGTAAATGGCAAAACGATCTACTGAAGCTCTCTGCTACTACAGGATGGCTCAACGGAGCCGACGTTGAAAGCGGAAAATTTATTAAATGCACATAAAACCCCAAACTTACACTAAAAGTGCACTCGTAAAACTTCAAGGTGTATAATTCCTCTGTAACAAAATATAAGAGCAACAATCTTGGCAAGTCAACTTTGGGCGCATTTGCAGACGAAAGAGTTAGCGACGCCATTAACTTGTGGCGCCACCTTCCGACAGGGGCAGCGATCAGACGACGCACATCGTTTTAGCCATCGACAGTAAATTTCCCACAGGGAGAAGGAGCGCCGTGTCATGCACTTTTGTCGCTGCTTGATTCGCTGCATCGGATCGCAGCGTCATCTGAGACATACTTGAGCTGATTGAGCAAGATCCGTTAACAGATTTGTAGCAACAACAGTCAGAACGAAACGAAGGGCGGCTCACCTGCGTTTGTCGCGCGCTGCGTCGTCAGCATTCTTTGGTGGTGCGCCTTGCGAGTGCGGCCTGGCGCTAGGCTTGAACTTGAACGCGCCCCCTACGGGCAGGCGGTGGCCTGTGGACTTCTTCGCCGGGAGCTGTGCGTCGCCGTTGACGGTGGCCATGGGCTGGACAAGAGAATACACGCAAAAATGAAGGCCATGTGGCACTCGAAGGTAAATGAAAATGTCTATTTCTGATTGACGAACGGGCAGTACACGCGATCTTCGCGCAATGCCACGAACACAGCACGGTGGTGGGTACGGTACGCTTTGCGACAAGATGCCTAACCTACTTGTCTTCGCCTGCTTGCAGGTACTGTATTTTCAAGCGATGGGAAACTGCGTGCATGACGTGGCCTTTGAGCCATTCAAGCTTCCACCGTCCGACGCAAGCAGCATGGGACATGTCTTCTCATCAACACGGGACGTCGGTATCTGCGAGACATCGGCCACGGTGCGCACGGCCCTTACCTACGTCACTCCAAGCCAATCAACGTCAGCGAGTACTACGCCTCTGGGTGCTATAAAACACTGGAACGGACTGCACGGTGCCAGTGGTGGGCACGGTACGCTCTGCGACAAGATGCCTAACCTACTTGTCTTCGCCTGCTTGCAGGTACTGTATTTTCAAGCGATGGGAAACTGCGTGCATGACGTGGCCTTTGAGCCATTCAAGCTTCCACCGTCCGACGCAAGCAGCGTGGGACATGTCTTGTCACCAACATGGGACGTCGGTATCTGCGAGACATCGGCCACGGTGCGCACGGCCCTTACCTACGTCACTCCAAGCCAATCAACGTCAGCGAGTACTACGCCTCTGGGTGCTATAAAACACTGGAACGGACTGCACGGTGCCAGTGGTGGGCACGGTACGCTTTGCGACAAGATGCCTAACCTACTTGTCTTCGCCTGCTTGCAGGTACTGTATTTTCAAGCGATGGAAAACTGCGTGCATGACGTGGCCTTTGAGCCATTCAAGCTTCCACCGTCCGACGCAAGCAGCGTGGGACATGTCTTGTCATCAACACGGGACGTCGGTATCTGCGAGACATCGGCCACGGTGCGCACGGCCCTAATCTACGTCACTCCAAGCCAATCAACGTCAACGAGTACTACGCCTCTGGGTGCTATAAAACACTGGAACGGACTGCACGGTGCCAGTGGTGGGCACGGTACGCTTTGCGACAAGATGCCTAACCTACTTGTCTTCGCCTGCTTGCAGGTACTGTATTTTCAAGCGATGGAAAACTGCGTGCATGACGTGGCCTTTGAGCCATTCAAGCTTCCACCGTCCGACGCAAGCAGCGTGGGACATGTCTTGTCACCAACATGGGACGTCGGTATCTGCGAGACATCGGCCACGGTGCGCACGGCCCTTACCTACGTCACTCCAAGCCAATCAACGTCAACGAGTGCTACTCCTCTGGGTGCTATAAAACACTGGAACGGACCGCACGGTGCCAGTGGTGGGCACGGTACGCTTTGCGACAAGATGCCTAACCTACTTGTCTTCGCCTGCTTGCAGGTACTGTATTTTCAAGCGATGGAAAACTGCGTGCATGACGTGGCCTTTGAGCCATTCAAGCTTCCACCGTCCGACGCAAGCAGCGTGGGACATGTCTTGTCATCAACACGGGACGTCGGTATCTGCGAGACATCGGCCACGGTGCGCACGGCCCTTACCTACGTCACTCCAAGCCAATCAACGTCAACGAGTACTACACCTCTGGGTGCTATAATACATTGGAACAGACTGCACGGTACCAGTGGTGGGCACGGTACACTTTGCGACAAGATGCCTAACCTACTTGTCTTCGCCTGCTTGCAGGTAAGCTACAAGAGTTGTGGTGTACGCAGTAGTTGCCTGTGCCTTGTTGTACCGTGCCCCCACAAATTGCTTTCCATGACGTTAGAGTTCTTAGATATTGTAAAACAGCTTCTGCTTCTAAACGGTGACGTATTAGCCTCGGTGGGTCCGAGGCGAGAGCGTCGGCCTACGGATCCCCATGCGGCGGGTTTGAATCCCGGCCGAGGTGCCCGCAATCTGACGGAGGCTTATTGCGGAGAAGGCGCCGTGTAACCGAGCTTTCGGCTGCACGTCAAAAGATCCCCAGGTGGTCCAAATTAATCCTCAGTCCTCCGCTGGGGCGTGCCAGATGCCCGTCGTTGGTTTGGTACGTAAAACCCCCAAACTTGACTTTTTTTCTAAGCGGTGACGTCGAGATGAACCCTGGACCACACCACTCACTCGAGGAAAAGGTGTCAATGATCCTTGATGGGCAAAAAGAACACATGAAGATGCTAAACGATATTAAACGAGATGAGCGCTCTATCCAAAAATCCGTCAATGAAAACACAGAACATTTTAAAAATCTGGATGCTCGGTTAGTGAATCTCGAATCGTCGATTAAGAGTGCTGTAGAATTGCAGGCCTCGGTCTGGGAACTCTCGCGAACTGTTCATGAATTAACGCAAAAAATCTACGACCTAGAAAACCGCTCGAGGCGCAATAATATTTTGATCTTCGGATTAAATGAGGAACGAAATGAAACTCCAGCGGTTCTCTCCGAGGCGCTTCAGTCCAATGTATTTAACAAAGTTAACGTGAATCCCAAAACCATAGAACGCATGCACCGTCTTGGCAAGAAACGTCGCAGACCTCGGCCTATAATAGTACGTTTCTACAACTACAAAGAGAAAATGGAAGTCTTGCGAAACTGTAGCAGGCTAAGAGGCACGAACATTTCCGTTAGTGAAGACTTTTCTAAACATGTTCAAGATATTAGAAAACACCTCTGGGAAGCTTCACGCGAGGAAAAGAATCGAGGTTCAAAGGTTTGGTTGGTTCACGACAAAGTGGCTATTGAAGGTCGTAAGTTCTACTGGGATCCTGAATCCAACTCTCGACTGCCGTGCCGGGACAGGCGGGAACTGGAAGAAGAACTGAGGCAGTCATCGTCTCCTGAAAACCAAGGTTTTTCCTGATGCGCTCACGGTCATCAATTTAAATGCAAGGAGTGTGTTGAACAAACGGGCTGAACTTGAAGCTGTATTTTTAGAGCATGAACCTGATGTTGTTATAATAACGGAAACTTGGTTAAGTGCCTCTGTTGAAAATTCTGACTTTATACCCCCCAATTATGTGTGTTTCCGTAAAGACCGGGTGACTCGTGGCGGTGGGGTTGCCATTGTCATTAAAAAAGCACTTGGGAGTGTTGAGATGCCTGCTCTGGACATAGAATCTTTGTTTTGTAAGGTCATGGTTGATAAACTTCCTATTATAGTCGGAGCTGTATATCGTCCCCCCATGTCAAATGATGATTATTTTACGCGTATAAATGACTATTTATGCGAATATGTTAATAGCGAAAACTCTAGGCTTGTCCTGGCCGGGGATTTCAACCTGCCTAACATCGACTGGACTAATTTGTGCATGGGGAATGGCGAAGCCTCTATGTCTCAAGCACTATTAGATCTGGCTTATTCACAAAATTTTACACAAATAGTTCAAGGGAGTACAAGAACGCAAGGCTAAACTGAATCCATGCTCGACCTGGTATTTTTAAGTCCTACTATGGCGCAAACAAAATACTCATGCCAGATTATTGACGGGATCTCTGATCATGATATGGTTCTTATAAGATGTCCTCTGGAGAGACGAGATATTCCAACGCGCCAGAACCTCTCATTTCCGGATTTTTCGAAAGCAGATGACGAAAGTATACTTGATTTTTAGATGTCCACTTTGCTAATTTTAGAAAGTTTTCCTTGTTAGGCACGTCATCGATAGACAATGTTTGGGAAAAATTTAAAACCCTGGTACACAATGATATAGAAAAGTTTGTTCCGCTTCGAGTAAGAAGGCATTCACAGAACAATCCTTGGGTAACAAGAAATATTGCTTGCCTGAAGCATAGGTTAAGGAGGGAACGGCGGCAGCTTAAGAAACATGAAACTCCAGAAAGGCGAGAGAAGGTGCGGAACCTCTCCAGACATTTTAAATGAGAAGTTCGCAATGCTAGATCTTTTTATATGAATAATTCCCTTCTAAACGTTATGAAGACTTCCCCTGAAAAATTTTGGAGGCATTTATCTCCTTCGAGAGATGCGATAACCAGCATAGTTGAAAACGGTTCTGTTATAACGGATAATGATCAGATGGCTTCATTATTCAACGAATACTTCCAGTCAGTTTTTACGAGAGACAATGGTCCCCTTCCCGCTTTTCACGTTTCTGGCTGCATACCTCCCATTCCAAACATATACGTGAATCAAGAAGGTCTTTTTAGTTTGCTGTTAAAAATTGATACAAAAAAGTCGCCGGGACCCGACAAGATTCCAAATTCGTTTCTGCAAAGATATGCCGAATGGTGTTCCCATTTTTTAGTGATAATTTTTAAACTTACACTTAGCAGAGGAATGATTCCACGAGACTGGAAGTGCGGGAAAGTAATTCTTATTCCCAAACAAGGCGCAAGAACCACCTTGTGCAACTATCGACCAATATCACTCACTAGTACGTGCTGCAAAACTTTAGAACATATAATAGCAAAACATTTAATAGATTTTATAGAAAGTAACAACATCCTGGGCACTAACCAGTACGGCTTTAGGCAGGGTTGTTCTACAACTACGCAGCTGATTGAAGTTTTTCATGACCTTAGCAGAAATGTAGATAAGGGTGTACAAACTGATGTCATGTTTTTAGACTTCTCGAAAACCTTCGATCGCGTATCGCATCCGAAGCTATTACATAAACTTAGTCTCATTCTAAAGAACAGTCAAATTGTAGATTGGATGGAGGCATACTTATCGGGCAGAGAACAGTTTGTTTATCTTCAGGGCGAAAGGACCAACTCATTGCCAGTGTTATCTGGTGTTCCGCAGGGTTCTGTGCTTGGACCGCTCCTTCTTATATTGTATATCAGCGACATGAGTGACGGATTCGATCCTGAGATATGTTTAAAGCATTTTGCAGATGACACTATAGTATATTGTACTTTTTCCTTCGTTCAAGATCAAGAGAACCTAGATAGGCATCTGAGCAAAATAGGTGCACTCAGTGGCAGATGGAATTGAATATTAAGAAAACTGTCTATATGAATGTGACGCGTAAAAAAAAAATTCTGGAATTTAACTATAAAATAAATGTCCTTTTTTTTTAATAAAGTTACTGAGTATAAATATCTGGGAGTGTTCTTTAGCTCCGATCTGAGCTGGAACTCCCATATCGATCATGTATTCCAAAAAGGATTTCAAAAACTGTGGATGATCAGAAGAAAGCTAGATCATGCAAGTCCAGAAGTAAAATTAATGGTTTTTAAATGTCTGATTTTACCAGCCATTGAATATGCGAGCCCTGTATGGGAGCCATTTACCACTAGAAATGTTCATATTCTAGAAAGACTATGAAACAAAGCAGTGCGATTTATATTCAATAGTTACAAATCAACCGACTCTGTCTCCGCACTCAGGTCCCGAGCAAACCTATGCAGTGTTCACACCAGGTTGGCTATAAGCAGAATTAAACTTTTTTTTTTTTTCAGATTTTAGAATGGATGTTACAGAATAGATGTTTCGAAATACATAAGAACTCCCGAACCTATGCAGCATAGAACAAAACAATCATTATATTCAACCATATTGGTGCTCAACAGATCGTTTTAAATACTCCTTTTTTTGATAGAAAAAATCGTAAGGGTGCAGGCGAGCTGGTGAATATTAACCATGTTGAAATAACCTGAGACTGGGGTAGAGAAGAAGCATCAAATCGTAGAAGGGACAGAAAATAGACAGGACGACGTCCTGTCTATTTTCTGTCCCTTCCACGCTTTGATGCTTCTTCTCTACCCCAGTCTCAGGTTACTCCTTTTTTGTTCGGTGTATACATGAATGGAACAAGCTACCCGCACGTGTTGTCAATTCCGAAGATTTCACGTCATTCGCAAAGGAACTAGAGTTTGTGTATGCATGCAATTAATTTTCTTTTTATTCATGTTTCTTTTTGTGTGTTTGTAATTATGACATTTTGTTTATGTTTGCTATTTGTACCACTCCTGCCCTGGCTTTACGGCTGGCAGAGAAATAAATAAATAAATAAATAAATAATAGGCTGCACGCAAAATTCCTGCAAGCTACCATCATCTTGCCCTTCAGAGTGGCCATACTGAAGAAATTCTGCCATCTGTGGACGCACAAATCGGCATTCAACTCTGTTTTCACGATTTTAGGACAATGTATTTGTGCGTTCAATG
Source organism: Ixodes scapularis (assembly GCF_016920785.2). Lineage (NCBI taxonomy): Eukaryota > Metazoa > Arthropoda > Arachnida > Ixodida > Ixodidae > Ixodes > Ixodes scapularis. The sequence continues at coordinate 83,377,797 of NW_024609838.1, read as the reverse complement.
AATTTCTATTTAGCTTTGGTGCAACGGAGGAAAGAAAGGTGGGGACGAGATTGTGTGAAGAGGAACTCCCAGCAACGATGTCGCAAGGCTCGTCACTGAATCAATGAAACGGGCTATCCAGGTAAGTGCACGGTCTTTATCTTAGACGCCCTGCGAAGGGCTCTTATGGGAACACCCTAATGTGGCGTAAACTCGATAATTGATCACACACACGCTAGATGGAACTTCCTTTTTTATAAGGTGTAAACCAGGCTGCGCGCAAAGAGCTCTACGCTCCTGTTTCTCACGGCGGCATCGACCACGTGATAGCTCGTTCACACTTACGGATCCGCGGGCGGATCCGCGAGGAATTGGACGCCAGGCGGCGAAATTGTTGGAATAGTCGACGGCGAGAGCACTCGGTACGGGAGCGGTTTTTTCGGCGCGGAAGAAGTTTCCGCGCCACTGCAGCCAATCAGAACGCAAGAGAGAAATGACGCTTACTGACGTCACAATTTAGCCAAATCTCCCGAGTTGTCCGGGTTGCACCCGGAGTTGTCGGAGTTCCCAAGTTGCGCTAGTGGCGCCGTTTCGTGGCAAGGTTGTGTCGGAAGAAATATTAAACGAGACTAACGAATTATTCAACGCTCTTTGACGCTAGGCATTTGAACAACGAATAGAGTGCCCACAAAAGAGAACTGTTGAATAAAATTGGCGCTAGTGGTACGTACTCGTGCTGACTCCGTTTGCTCGCTATTTTATTTTTGCATTTTTGTATCGCCGAGAGGATGTTGGGGACATCCTTCTGGGCACTGTGCGCTGTTAGCTGTATGATATAGGGCAGAAGCGAAATGCTGGCTGCCTGAGCGTTTTTTATACACTGCTGGAGGCTTCTTTCTCTGGTCCTTCGAGACACTGGAGCTGCGGGAACGCGGCGGGCCGCAACAAGTGTAAAAGGCGGGCGCTCTTTGCATTTCTAAGTCGGTCGGCATCAAGAGAGCCTTCCGCAAGTGTAAACGAGCCTTCACACTGAAGGTCTCCAAAGAGGCAAGGTATCGCTCTGCACATTCTCCGTCGTCTGCTACAACCGGTTCTGTCTGTACCACGGTGGTCTGTGCATATCATTCTTGGCATTGCTTTTGTAATTCTTTCGAACTTTGTAGGCAGGCAAAGCGAAGCGGTATCGTTCACAGCAGAAGTTGTAGTGAAGCGTTTTCTGAAAGGACAGCCTTATGTGTCCCTGTTGTACGGGCATTTCAGGGCTTTATACCGAAGACTTTATTTCAAGTTCCCCGCTCTTTCCAGTCAAGAGTCGGACCTTTTTCCAGTAACGAGCACCGTCTGAGGATTTGTTCGTGAACTACAAATTCAGGGCAGCTAAACATGCCTGTTTCATACATTTGGAAGGCACTAAACAGTCGCTACGATAGTGATGAACCTACTTTTATGAATTTTGAGGAGGCTAAATTAGTGTGTCACGTGACCGACGTTGGGAAGAACGGCAAGTGGGGAGGTGGAGGGAAGGAGGAGCACTTTAGGGGGAAAGGAACAGGGGAGGGGAGAGAGATAAATGGAAATGGGCGGCAGATGAAGGGGTGGAGAGGGCACTGTAGGAGGGCGAGGAAATTTGGGAAAGGGAGAGTGTGAAGCAAGGAGAGGGTAGAGGAAGAGGGAATTAGTGTGACAGGAAGTATATTTCCCCGCTCAATTTTGCGAGGAAACTGAATTGCAGTCACATGACCAAGGAAGAAGAGGGAGGGAGGACTTGGTAGGAGAATGGGAGGAAATGGGGAGAGGGTAGAGGGTGCCGGGGGTAAGGTAAGTAATAGAAGGTAGGTAGAGAGGGTGGGGAGGTGGATGGAGAGACCTAACATCACCTAGAGTCAAGGCCGTAGCGATTGGAGGCATGACGACATCCACGTCAGATTTAGGAGCCAATTCTGAAATTTTGGCTTTGCCTTAGGCTTCTCCTTGGGTTTCTCTACCTTTCTGGTCTAGTTTCTTCCCGAACAGTGGGTGATTTGAGCTCCGTAGTAGTTGCAGTGCCGTATTCAAAATGTTGTTAAATATAATTTTAAGTTTGCGTTTTTATATAAAAAATGATAAATCGATCGCTATTCTATTTTCTAGCTGGCTTACATCTTCCGTTTATGTCATGTGTGCAGGTTCGTCTCTGAGTGTTTCTGGTACAGCTTCCGTGTTCTGTTTCGGCTGTGGCTCGAGAGGCTGCACGAAGTCTCTCGAGCGATGCCGAGAGGCATCAATCGGCCTTTGTCTCAAGTAGAAATAACCATGTTTACCTATGGCGCTGGCTTGACTGCATGAACACCTTTAAGAGGTAAGAGCTTTTGAAGCCGTTTTCTTGTTTAATGGCACAATACGGGATAGAATCACGCGTCCATATCTCTGTTTATCAAACCCTCCGTTTCGCGTTGGAGCCACCAGCTCAGGAAGGGTCTGGTGCTCTGTTGATGAATCGGTACCGGTGCAATATAGCCATTCGACTGAGAGAGATGTAGGGCGATAAGTGAGTAAAATAATGAAATAATAAATGTCTGAGAAGTAAAACCTCGTCAAACCCAATTCATTGAATTGACTTTGACTAACGTAATATTAGGAGCGGTCACCTCACATTTTATTACACCCGTCAAGTCGCTGTTATTTGTAGAAAACAAAATTATCTTTCAAGGTGTGCGACCGTCCTTTCACGGACGACGACATAGTTCGAGAGGTTTCGTATGTGGATAATGCTACCGGACGCTTGGTCAGCGCCCCTTTGACACATTTCCGCCTTCGTGAAAAGGCAGTCCCATCGAAGTTCCTCGACTGTACATCTTACTTCTCAACAATATGCACCAGAAGGGAAGACCCAGAGTCTAAACGACAGCGTCTAGATACTTCTGCCATGCAAACAGCGTTTGCAGCATTAATGGGGACTTTTCGCAAGGAAGAAGAAGCAGACAGGATTCTCAGCGTAAACGACCAAGCTATGTACGCGAGAAGTAAGCTCTCGGCATTCTGGCATGCTATCAAAGCCAATGAATCCCTCACTTTAGAGCACGTCGTTGAAGGTGAAGCGCCATGGATCAAATACTTGATTGTTGTGAATGCTGACCTAACGCTACCATTCTGCATTGTGAAAACACCGGTAAAAAGATTTGGATTCAACCTGCACGCTTCAGCTGTGGCAAAGAGCAAGAAGAACGTGATGGAGCTCTTTGAGGACATCGAGAAGTGGGACAGCTGTAAACGCCGTCACATACAAATACGCTGTTGTTGAACAACTGTAAAAAAGTCGGAGTTCCCAAAAATGCCTAATCAGCGCCAGCTTGTCCCGAACCTTACATTCTAACTGCTAGCCAACGGACACACGAGCGAGCTGGTGCTGAAGCATGTGTTGTGGTGCAGCACAATTATTTTGCTGAAAAACGTTTGTTGTAGAGTGAACGACAGGAATGTTCAAGCGAATGACAAATCTAAAAAACGAAAAGCTGAAACTCTGCGAAGCAAAACTTCCTTTTGATAAATTCTAGTTTGTACATAATCATATTTAGTGTTTGCACATATACAGTGTATATATTGCACTGTAGATAATCATCTAATGAACATTTTTCTACAAATAGTTTGTCCACAATCACATATTTTTTGCACACAATCATAGATAGTATTGCTACACGTATCGTGTTTGTCTATAATGTAATGTGGATAATCATAAAAAGCACATGCTCTTACACAATATTTGTTCGTAATCATAATTTTGTTCGTAAATAATCATAGACATGTTTGTATGTAATATATATGTTTTACGACAGAAACACGCCCTTTGAAGAACATCGCATATTTATTAGAACGAGTTGTTTATGCTGTATGCCTCACTTCTCTTGGCTTAAATAAAAACCACGCTGAAGAAGTGACAAATTGACAAAAACAAAGTTGTGTCTCGACGGAGAATTCACGCGCCATTCCCTCCCTTTGGCACTATACAGCAGCGCCTGGCCTCCGCCAACGCTCCCACTCTTGCGACGTCTCTGGAGGAGCACTAAGGCCTTCCGTTCATCTACAGGGTGATTCAACGAGACGCCAGGCTTTTTAAATCGACCGCAAAATTCGGTTTCTTAACCTATCGCGCTACGACTTTGTGCAGCGTTGCCCACAGATGATGCATTTCTTTTTTTTGTCAAATTTGCAAAGAGCGAACTTACCCGAGGAAAAAGTAAAGAAAGAAAAAGGCTTAGCTCCTTCGGAAACGCAGCGAAGCCACCGGTCTTCAAACAACACGGCGCCGTTTCGCACGGGAGACAAGAGATGGCGCAAGCGGTCGCGACGCCAACTGCCGCCAACGAACGAGCATACGACGCCGAGAGCCGGCGTCTTTAGCAGACAAAGAACTGCAGTTCCTTGCTGTTACCGCGCCTGTTTTTGTTTCTGCTACTGTCGCCGCCTGCAGAACGCGCGTCGCTTTTGAGTCGAAAAGATTGTCTGCTAAAGACGCCGGCTCTCGGCGCCGTATGCTCGTTCGTTGGCGGCGTTCGTAGCGCCATCTCTTGTCTCCCGTGCGAAACGGCGTCGTCTTGTTTGAAGACCCTTGGCTTCGCCACATTTCCATAGGAGCTAAGCCTTTTTTTTTTCTTAACCTTTTCCCGTTTGCAAATTTTACAAAAAAAATGCACCATCTGTGGGCAACGCTGCACAAAGTCGTAGCGCGATAGGTTAAAAAACCGAATTTGCGATCGATTTAAAGAGCCTGGCGTCTCCTTGAATCACCCAGTAGGACTATGGGGTGTTAGATGGGGCGAAGGAATTGGTTTGTCACATGACGTGTATTTTCCTGCTAAATTTAGCGGAGAAACATAAATATTGTAAACGTCACGTGACGTTGTCTCGGGACGTAAATTTCCTCTTCTAAATTGAGCCGGGAAACTGGATTGGTGTCTAGTTCACAAGACGTGGTTATTCCCGCTATTATTAGCGGTGTAACTGAAGTGGTGTATAAGTTATGTGACGTAAATTTCCCGCTAAATTTAGCGGGGAAACTGAATTGGTGTTTTGGCCACAAGATGTGAATTTAAAACCTAAATTTAGCGGGGAAACTGAGTTCACTATAGATTACTTGACGACAATTTCCCTAAGGTGTATGGGTCACAAAGGCCTGAAGTTGGGCTAGTTGGTTCATAATCCAAACTTGGAAACAGCGCAAAAACGGCAAGGGACACGCGTGTTGGTGCACCGTCCGTGGCTTTGGCAGATGACAAAGTGTCTTTCATTAAGAAATTCGGCAGATTTGTTTAAGTGCTCGGCCGTGCCTCAAGGGGTGGATTATGTTTTATCAATCTTGCATCTTTTCAGTTTTCTTTCTGTTCCTCGCAGGAATAAACTACAGTTGCCAGTCAGCGTTGTGTTCGTTCACTTCTCATTCTTGTTCTTTGTCTTTTTTGCGCTGTTTTCAAGTTTGCATTGTATGGGTCATGTGACGATACTTTGCCCGCTAGATGAAGCGGAGAATGTACTGACGGACGGACAGACGGACGTACAAAATTTTGGGAATTCGGGGGGGGGGGGGGGGGGGGTGGCGTTAAAAAGCATTTCAGGCTTTAAAACTTGCTACTGTATTTCAATTTTTCTATCAAACCGATATGTTCAGAAACACATTTTCTGAGGATTATCTCAGCCTTCCAGGCACCGTGTCTAGCATCGCCAGGTCCTCTTTTGCGCTGCTTTTTTTTTTTCGTTTTTCTTTTCTTGTTTTGTTTCGGATTTTTCCTTTCACCTGGCAAAGACTCTTAGGAGAGTCTTGCACCCCTCTTTCCTGGATTTCTTGTCTTCTTTTTAAGTTAAGCCTTTTTCGTTCTCCACGTTCATTGAGTGCATTGCGGAGCTCGCGGCGCTGGTGTTTGGATGCCGGTCAACTCCCTTCCACCTGGCACGTTACATTTTCAATGCTTAATCAGAGTTAGCTTCCGTAAGGATGCCAAGACGTGTACGAACCTCATAAAAATATTACACCGTGAGTCAGTAGAGCCTAGCTTAAATCGTGACCCAATGCTTTTCTGGCGATATGTAAAGGATGGCACAACTAAAACTTCGTCATCAAAAAACATAGCTGACTCGTTTGGTAATATGCTGTCGGAGCCCGAAGATGTACCCAATACATTCGCAAGTTATTTTTCTAAGGTTTATTCTTGCGGCCAAACTAAACTGCCTGTGCATGCCGTCGGTGATAATGCCAGTGATCACCTGTCAATTTTATCTTTTGAAATTGCAGATATTGAACTTGCTATCAGGAAACTGAAGCCAAAGTTATCAGTTGCATTTGACGGCATTCCAAGCTTCAGTGTTAAAGGATGCTCCTCCATTTTTCCGCCCGTCTTAAGGCATATTTTTAGCTTGTCGTTGTAGAGCCTTTTTTATTTTATTTTTTTATTTCAGTCTGATCAGACAATACACTTTGTCTGCAGTACCAAGGCAAAAGACCAGAAGGTCTGACGAGGCCTCGGTACCACTGCATAAATGAAATAGTAAAAAGACAATGACAGTCGTCGACAGCAGAGCACACTAAACCAAGAAGCGCTCTTAAATAAAATATAATGAATAACAAAATATACATATCAATGACATTTAGATAGTAAACATTTTTCATACTATAAAACTATACTGTAATACCATAACACACAAAACCTACAAAAAAAACAGAGATAGCAAAGAGGATAAAACCAGATATTTTAGATCAGTTTGCAGTATTTGTGGGCCAGAGTTTTTTTAAGTTTAATTTTGTATCTGTTTAGCGATAAATTTGACGTAATAAGTGTATGAAGATAACTGTGTGTATTAAGAAAGTTTGGAATTTGAAATGAGAGCTTTTGTCTGCCCATGTTTGTCCTGATTTTGGGGAGTATATACTTGTAATTTCGAGTGTTGTAATGGTGGTCGGGTCTAGTACATGCAGATTGATAGTTAGGTTTTTGAAGTCTATGGTCATGGAATATGTAGAGTGCAAGTTTATAAATGTAGACATGTTCAAAGCTCAAAATTTTATACTTCTCAAAAAGCGGAGCTGTATGTGAGTCATAAGCAGAATTGTGCATTAGACGAACAGCTTTTTTTTTTGTGATAAATGCAGATATGTGATATTTGTTTTTGTCGTCTCACCCCAGACAAAAAAGCAGAAGTAAACCTTGGTATATATTAGCGCATACTACAGTTGGTACTTCAGCCATTCCTGTAAAAGATGCTTTGCAGATGAAATTAGGCCTATTGATTTTGAGATTTCGTTTCTTAATTTATTTACATGGTGCGTCCAATTGAGGCGTTCGTTAAACCATACTCCAATAAACTTATGATTGTCGACACGCTCAATTTGAGCTCTTTGGAATTGCATTTCAATATGTGTATTGTGGGCGCGATTTATTGAGGAAAAAATTACATATTTTGTCTTTTCTGTATTTAGAAGTGAACTGTTAGCCACCAGCCAAGATGAAAGTTCAATTAAATATTTGTTGATTGTGGTCTCTAGTTCGCTAAGATTGGCCCCAGAAAAAAAAATGCATTTGTATCATCGGCATACAGTATTAAATCTTCGGTAAATGGTATATTATGTATGTCATTTATATAGACGAGAAAGAGTAAAGGTCCCAGTATTGAGCCTTCCGGTAGCCGATATTTTATTAACCCTAGAGGCGATTTTATGTTATTATAAACCTTATACTGTGTGCGAGAAGTAAGGTAACTTGTAATAAGCTTATTCGTAGTCCCGCGTATGCCATATGTCTCGAGCTTGGAAAGGAGTATGTCATGTTTTATGGAATCAAAAGCCTTTCTAAAATCGATAAATAAACCAATTGTAAAACGTTGATCTTCAATATTACGTAATATTTTTTCTTTAATGAGCAAAAGCGCTAGTTCGGTAGTTTTTCCCTTTTGAAAACCATACTGTTGTTTGATTATGACATCGTACCTTGAAAAAAAAACGTTTGAAGCCTTTCATTAATTGCTTTTTCAATTACATTTGAGAACAACGGCAACACTGATATTGGTCTGTAGTTTCCTAAGTCATGTTTCGAGCCACCCTTACTGACTGTTGAAACTCTCGCTATTTTTATTAGATCAGGAAAAATACCACTTTCAAATATACAATTACATATATGAGTAAGAGGAATTGAAATAATGCTAGATACAAATTTAATAGGTGCTACATTAAGCTCGTCCACCCCGCAAGCTGAATTGTTTTTAAGGGACATGATGAACATAATTATTTCGTGCTCAGTTACTGGATAAAGAACGATTGAGTTTGAAATATCATTCTTTAGGTACTTTCGGTGGTCACCAGGCTGACTTGCAGACGTGGATTCACCAGCTGATAGGACATGAGTGTTAAATCGTGTCGCTAGTTCACTTCCAGATAACGATTCCCCGTCTATATTCAAATCGGGTAAGCAGCTGTGACGCGGCTTAAGTCTAATGATTTCGTCAACAGTTCCCCATATCTTTTTCGGATCATTTTGCGCGTCTGCACACTTACGTTGAAGGAAAGCCTCTTTTGTTTTTTGAATATTGGAGTTCAGGCGATTTCTATACTTTTTGAAATCCGTTAAAATAGTAGTATCTCGAGTCTGAACAAAGCGATCGTACATCTTATGTTTTTCACCTATCCTACGGAAAAGTTCCTGCGTGATCCATGGCTTTCTAATTTTCCTGTTGGTTCTTTTCAATCGTAGAGGAAAAGATGCCTCATAGGAATCCTTCAGTGTTGCATAAAATAGGCTGTATGCCTTATCTGGATTTCTTTCACACAGGACATTTTCCCAGTTCTGTTCTTTTAATAAGGCATAAAATGTATTCAACGCCTCTTCCGACATATAACGATATAAGCGTGAAACAGTTGCATTATTAACTTTTATTAATTTAGGCAAAATACAAAAAATGGGCATGTGATCGCTTATTCCAGCGGTTATGACTCCCGACAGTACGTCATCTGGGTGGAAGTTTGTTATGCATGGGTCTAATAATGCAGATGAAGTGGCTGTTACACGGGTGGGAGTATTGATCCTGTTGAAGCATGCAAAAGACTGGATGAGAGTAAGAAACTCTACTTGGTGTGTGTTTTCAACGAGTAAGTCGATGTTTATGTCACCAAAAATTATCACTTTGAGATGGAGTGCACTTGCATATTGTCAAACAGAGCAAACAAATTCAAAGAATGTACATTTGTTTCCATCAGGGGGCGGTACAGGATAACAACAAGAATACCTAGACAGCTTATCGCAAGACATTCATAATTGGGGGTTGACGACGATAACTCCTCGATTAACCTAAAAGCAACACTATTCTTTATGTATATGGCAACACCACCACCAGTCTTCTGAGGTCGATTTAAATACTCGCAGTGATACCCATTCAAACAAACGTGATAGTTTCGAAACCAGGTCTCGGTAAATGCTAGAACATCAAATTTCATATCTAGGGAATTAACAAAACACTCAACCTCATCAACTTTGTTACACAAACTCCTGGCATTTAAATGAAGAATCGAAAAATTGTTACATACTTTCGAACAAAACGTGTTAAACGCTGTAATATCATATAACTGTGACGTATCAGGTATTTTCGCTCTCTCCGCACCGTCATCATTCATATCTTAGTTTATCTTTGAGATATCTTGTTTGCAAGCAATATACAATATCTCAGAGTCATCAGTCTGCCTTGCAAAAATCTTTCCGTTGTTTGTCCAAGCGTGCTTCCAGTATTTTTTTCCTTTTTCTTCGCTACAACTGCGCCCAGCAGTTGCTTTTTTGCAGGAGATAAATGCTCGTTAACGAAGATCGACTTGACACCAGCGTCCGAGAGCCCGAGTATTTCGGTAGCTAGCCTTGCTTTGCGGGAAGCCGCAAGAAACTCGTTGCGCTTTTTTCTTGTGACCAAGCGAATGATTATGTTTTCAGTTTCGTCACCACGGGCGGGAACTGCGTGGCAGATGTCAATGTCGGTTTCTTCGAGCGGATTATTCACCAGAACGCCAATGCTTTTAGCGATTTCAGTGGCGTGTTTTCCGTTTCCTTTTGGGATGCTTTTTATTTCCACGTTATTCATTCGACTGTACTGGTCGAGGTCCTGGACTTCGGTTTGTGTTTTGTACAACTGTCCCCTCAGCCAGTCATTTCCCCTTTCTAGTTCATTGCAAACTTCCTGAACCATTTGAACATCTGTTCGAAGCTGCTTTATATCGGCAAGTGCCGTTCTAAAGTCATCTGTGGCGCTTTTGCAGGCGTCAACACTAGTTTTGAGGGCTCGTGACTCCGCTCGCATTTCCCGTTTGAAATCTTCTATGGCCTTTAAGATTTTTGTCATTTCTTCTTGTGCCATAGTACCACTGGGAAGAAGAAAGAAAAAAAAAAGATACACGAACACCATGCACATTGTGTCGGCTGAAGCAGCACACAGAAACCGAAAAGTTGAGGGAGGTTAAAGAACCAGAACCCCCCTAGAAAGGGCGAACAAACTTTTTAGGTGACGCGTCAAAGTGCTGCTGCCGCTGCCGACTGAGGAGTCCGTAGTAAGGTAACGTCTTTTAAAGGGATGGTCGTGACGTTACTGCCACGTGGCCTGGTCGTGGTTCGCCGCCAGAATGCGGTCCCCTTGCCGATGATGACGAGCCAAAAGAGGATGATCACGTTCCCGCGTAGATAGGTTCGCACCGGCTGCCAAGTCCAGTCTAGAAAGGACGAACAAACTTTTTAGGTGACGCGTCAAAGTGCTGCTGCCGCTGCCGACTGAGGAGTCCGTAGTAAGGTAACGTCTTTTAAAGGGATGGTCGTGACGTTACTGCCACGTGGCCTGGTCGTGGTTCGCCGCCAGAATGCGGTCCCCTTGCCGATGATGACGAGCCAAAAGAGGATGATCACGTTCCCGCGTAGATAGGTTCGCACCGGCTGCCAAGTCCAGTCTAGAAAGGACGAACAAACTTTTTAGGTGACGCGTCAAAGTGCTGCTGCCGCTGCCGACTGAGGAGTCCGTAGTAAGGTAACGTCTTTTAAAGGGATGGTCGTGACGTTACTGCCACGTGGCCTGGTCGTGGTTCGCCGCCAGAATGAGGTCCCCTTGCCGATGATGACGAGCCAAAAGAGGATGATCACGTTCCCGCGTAGATAGGTTCGCACCGGCTGCCAAGTCCAGTCTAGAAAGGACGAACAAACTTTTTAGGTGACGCGTCAAAGTGCTGCTGCCGCTGCCGACTGAGGAGTCCGTAGTAAGGTAACGTCTTTTAAAGGGATGGTCGTGACGTTACTGCCACGTGGCCTGGTCGTGGTTCGCCGCCAGAATGAGGTCCCCTTGCCGATGATGACGAGCCAAAAGAGGATGATCACGTTCCCGCGTAGATAGGTTCGCACCGGCTGCCAAGTCCAGTCTAGAAAGGACGAACAAACTTTTTAGGTGACGCGTCAAAGTGCTGCTGCCGCTGCCGACTGAGGAGTCCGTAGTAAGGTAACGTCTTTTAAAGGGATGGTCGTGACGTTACTGCCACGTGGCCTGGTCGTGGTTCGCCGCCAGAATGCGGTCCCCTTGCCGATGATGACGAGCCAAAAGAGGATGATCACGTTCCCGCGTAGATAGGTTCGCACCGGCTGCCAAGTCCAGTCTAGAAAGGACGAACAAACTTTTTAGGTGACGCGTCAAAGTGCTGCTGCCGCTGCCGACTGAGGAGTCCGTAGTAAGGTAACGTCTTTTAAAGGGATGGTCGTGACGTTACTGCCACGTGGCCTGGTCGTGGTTCGCCGCCAGAATGCGGTCCCCTTGCCGATGATGACGAGCCAAAAGAGGATGATCACGTTCCCGCGTAGATAGGTTCGCACCGGCTGCCAAGTCCAGTCTAGAAAGGACGAACAAACTTTTTAGGTGACGCGTCAAAGTGCTGCTGCCGCTGCCGACTGAGGAGTCCGTAGTAAGGTAACGTCTTTTAAAGGGATGGTCGTGACGTTACTGCCACGTGGCCTGGTCGTGGTTCGCCGCCAGAATGCGGTCCCCTTGCCGATGATGACGAGCCAAAAGAGGATGATCACGTTCCCGCGTAGATAGGTTCGCACCGGCTGCCAAGTCCAGTCTAGAAAGGACGAACAAACTTTTTAGGTGACGCGTCAAAGTGCTGCTGCCGCTGCCGACTGAGGAGTCCGTAGTAAGGTAACGTCTTTTAAAGGGATGGTCGTGACGTTACTGCCACGTGGCCTGGTCGTGGTTCGCCGCCAGAATGCGGTCCCCTTGCCGATGATGACGAGCCAAAAGAGGATGATCACGTTCCCGCGTAGATAGGTTCGCACCGGCTGCCAAGTCCAGTCTAGAAAGGACGAACAAACTTTTTAGGTGACGCGTCAAAGTGCTGCTGCCGCTGCCGACTGAGGAGTCCGTAGTAAGGTAACGTCTTTTAAAGGGATGGTCGTGACGTTACTGCCACGTGGCCTGGTCGTGGTTCGCCGCCAGAATGAGGTCCCCTTGCCGATGATGACGAGCCAAAAGAGGATGATCACGTTCCCGCGTAGATAGGTTCGCACCGGCTGCCAAGTCCAGTCTAGAAAGGACGAACAAACTTTTTAGGTGACGCGTCAAAGTGCTGCTGCCGCTGCCGACTGAGGAGTCCGTAGTAAGGTAACGTCTTTTAAAGGGATGGTCGTGACGTTACTGCCACGTGGCCTGGTCGTGGTTCGCCGCCAGAATGCGGTCCCCTTGCCGATGATGACGAGCCAAAAGAGGATGATCACGTTCCCGCGTAGATAGGTTCGCACCGGCTGCCAAGTCCAGTCTAGAAAGGACGAACAAACTTTTTAGGTGACGCGTCAAAGTGCTGCTGCCGCTGCCGACTGAGGAGTCCGTAGTAAGGTAACGTCTTTTAAAGGGATGGTCGTGACGTTACTGCCACGTGGCCTGGTCGTGGTTCGCCGCCAGAATGAGGTCCCCTTGCCGATGATGACGAGCCAAAAGAGGATGATCACGTTCCCGCGTAGATAGGTTCGCACCGGCTGCCAAGTCCAGTCTAGAAAGGACGAACAAACTTTTTAGGTGACGCGTCAAAGTGCTGCTGCCGCTGCCGACTGAGGAGTCCGTAGTAAGGTAACGTCTTTTAAAGGGATGGTCGTGACGTTACTGCCACGTGGCCTGGTCGTGGTTCGCCGCCAGAATGCGGTCCCCTTGCCGATGATGACGAGCCAAAAGAGGATGATCACGTTCCCGCGTAGATAGGTTCGCACCGGCTGCCAAGTCCAGTCTAGAAAGGACGAACAAACTTTTTAGGTGACGCGTCAAAGTGCTGCTGCCGCTGCCGACTGAGGAGTCCGTAGTAAGGTAACGTCTTTTAAAGGGATGGTCGTGACGTTACTGCCACGTGGCCTGGTCGTGGTTCGCCGCCAGAATGAGGTCCCCTTGCCGATGATGACGAGCCAAAAGAGGATGATCACGTTCCCGCGTAGATAGGTTCGCACCGGCTGCCAAGTCCAGTCTAGAAAGGACGAACAAACTTTTTAGGTGACGCGTCAAAGTGCTGCTGCCGCTGCCGACTGAGGAGTCCGTAGTAAGGTAACGTCTTTTAAAGGGATGGTCGTGACGTTACTGCCACGTGGCCTGGTCGTGGTTCGCCGCCAGAATGCGGTCCCCTTGCCGATGATGACGAGCCAAAAGAGGATGATCACGTTCCCGCGTAGATAGGTTCGCACCGGCTGCCAAGTCCAGTCTAGAAAGGACGAACAAACTTTTTAGGTGACGCGTCAAAGTGCTGCTGCCGCTGCCGACTGAGGAGTCCGTAGTAAGGTAACGTCTTTTAAAGGGATGGTCGTGACGTTACTGCCACGTGGCCTGGTCGTGGTTCGCCGCCAGAATGCGGTCCCCTTGCCGATGATGACGAGCCAAAAGAGGATGATCACGTTCCCGCGTAGATAGGTTCGCACCGGCTGCCAAGTCCAGTCTAGAAAGGACGAACAAACTTTTTAGGTGACGCGTCAAAGTGCTGCTGCCGCTGCCGACTGAGGAGTCCGTAGTAAGGTAACGTCTTTTAAAGGGATGGTCGTGACGTTACTGCCACGTGGCCTGGTCGTGGTTCGCCGCCAGAATGCGGTCCCCTTGCCGATGATGACGAGCCAAAAGAGGATGATCACGTTCCCGCGTAGATAGGTTCGCACCGGCTGCCAAGTCCAGTCTAGAAAGGACGAACAAACTTTTTAGGTGACGCGTCAAAGTGCTGCTGCCGCTGCCGACTGAGGAGTCCGTAGTAAGGTAACGTCTTTTAAAGGGATGGTCGTGACGTTACTGCCACGTGGCCTGGTCGTGGTTCGCCGCCAGAATGAGGTCCCCTTGCCGATGATGACGAGCCAAAAGAGGATGATCACGTTCCCGCGTAGATAGGCTCGCACCGGCTGCCAAGTCCAGTCTAGAAAGGACGAACAAACTTTTTAGGTGACGCGTCAAAGTGCTGCTGCCGCTGCCGACTGAGGAGTCCGTAGTAAGGTAACGTCTTTTAAAGGGATGGTCGTGACGTTACTGCCACGTGGCCTGGTCGTGGTTCGCCGCCAGAATGCGGTGCCCTTGCCGATGATGACGAGCCAAAAGAGGATGATCACGTTCCCGCGTAGATAGGTTCGCACCGGCTGCCAAGTCCAGTCTAGAAAGGACGAACAAACTTTTTAGGTGACGCGTCAAAGTGCTGCTGCCGCTGCCGACTGAGGAGTCCGTAGTAAGGTAACGTCTTTTAAAGGGATGGTCGTGACGTTACTGCCACGTGGCCTGGTCGTGGTTCGCCGCCAGAATGCGGTCCCCTTGCCGATGATGACGAGCCAAAAGAGGATGATCACGTTCCCGCGTAGATAGGTTCGCACCGGCTGCCAAGTCCAGTCTAGAAAGGACGAACAAACTTTTTAGGTGACGCGTCAAAGTGCTGCTGCCGCTGCCGACTGAGGAGTCCGTAGTAAGGTAACGTCTTTTAAAGGGATGGTCGTGACGTTACTGCCACGTGGCCTGGTCGTGGTTCGCCGCCAGAATGCGGTCCCCTTGCCGATGATGACGAGCCAAAAGAGGATGATCACGTTCCCGCGTAGATAGGTTCGCACCGGCTGCCAAGTCCAGTCTAGAAAGGACGAACAAACTTTTTAGGTGACGCGTCAAAGTGCTGCTGCCGCTGCCGACTGAGGAGTCCGTAGTAAGGTAACGTCTTTTAAAGGGATGGTCGTGACGTTACTGCCACGTGGCCTGGTCGTGGTTCGCCGCCAGAATGCGGTCCCCTTGCCGATGATGACGAGCCAAAAGAGGATGATCACGTTCCCGCGTAGATAGGTTCGCACCGGCTGCCAAGTCCAGTCTAGAAAGGACGAACAAACTTTTTAGGTGACGCGTCAAAGTGCTGCTGCCGCTGCCGACTGAGGAGTCCGTAGTAAGGTAACGTCTTTTAAAGGGATGGTCGTGACGTTACTGCCACGTGGCCTGGTCGTGGTTCGCCGCCAGAATGCGGTCCCCTTGCCGATGATGACGAGCCAAAAGAGGATGATCACGTTCCCGCGTAGATAGGTTCGCACCGGCTGCCAAGTCCAGTCTAGAAAGGACGAACAAACTTTTTAGGTGACGCGTCAAAGTGCTGCTGCCGCTGCCGACTGAGGAGTCCGTAGTAAGGTAACGTCTTTTAAAGGGATGGTCGTGACGTTACTGCCACGTGGCCTGGTCGTGGTTCGCCGCCAGAATGCGGTCCCCTTGCCGATGATGACGAGCCAAAAGAGGATGATCACGTTCCCGCGTAGATAGGTTCGCACCGGCTGCCAAGTCCAGTCTAGAAAGGACGAACAAACTTTTTAGGTGACGCGTCAAAGTGCTGCTGCCGCTGCCGACTGAGGAGTCCGTAGTAAGGTAACGTCTTTTAAAGGGATGGTCGTGACGTTACTGCCACGTGGCCTGGTCGTGGTTCGCCGCCAGAATGCGGTCCCCTTGCCGATGATGACGAGCCAAAAGAGGATGATCACGTTCCCGCGTAGATAGGTTCGCACCGGCTGCCAAGTCCAGTCTAGAAAGGACGAACAAACTTTTTAGGTGACGCGTCAAAGTGCTGCTGCCGCTGCCGACTGAGGAGTCCGTAGTAAGGTAACGTCTTTTAAAGGGATGGTCGTGACGTTACTGCCACGTGGCCTGGTCGTGGTTCGCCGCCAGAATGAGGTCCCCTTGCCGATGATGACGAGCCAAAAGAGGATGATCACGTTCCCGCGTAGATAGGTTCGCACCGGCTGCCAAGTCCAGTCTAGAAAGGACGAACAAACTTTTTAGGTGACGCGTCAAAGTGCTGCTGCCGCTGCCGACTGAGGAGTCCGTAGTAAGGTAACGTCTTTTAAAGGGATGGTCGTGACGTTACTGCCACGTGGCCTGGTCGTGGTTCGCCGCCAGAATGAGGTCCCCTTGCCGATGATGACGAGCCAAAAGAGGATGATCACGTTCCCGCGTAGATAGGTTCGCACCGGCTGCCAAGTCCAGTCTAGAAAGGACGAACAAACTTTTTAGGTGACGCGTCAAAGTGCTGCTGCCGCTGCCGACTGAGGAGTCCGTAGTAAGGTAACGTCTTTTAAA
Organism: Ixodes scapularis; assembly: GCF_016920785.2. NCBI lineage: Eukaryota > Metazoa > Arthropoda > Arachnida > Ixodida > Ixodidae > Ixodes > Ixodes scapularis. The sequence continues at coordinate 83,361,246 of NW_024609838.1, read as the reverse complement.
GGGATGGTCGTGACGTTACTGCCACGTGGCCTGGTCGTGGTTCGCCGCCAGAATGCGGTCCCCTTGCCGATGATGACGAGCCAAAAGAGGATGATCACGTTCCCGCGTAGATAGGTTCGCACCGGCTGCCAAGTCCAGTCTAGAAAGGACGAACAAACTTTTTAGGTGACGCGTCAAAGTGCTGCTGCCGCTGCCGACTGAGGAGTCCGTAGTAAGGTAACGTCTTTTAAAGGGATGGTCGTGACGTTACTGCCACGTGGCCTGGTCGTGGTTCGCCGCCAGAATGCGGTCCCCTTGCCGATGATGACGAGCCAAAAGAGGATGATCACGTTCCCGCGTAGATAGGTTCGCACCGGCTGCCAAGTCCAGTCTAGAAAGGGCGAACAAACTTTTTAGGTGACGCGTCAAAGTGCTGCTGCCGCTGCCGACTGAGGAGTCCGTAGTAAGGTAACGTCTTTTAAAGGGATGGTCGTGACGTTACTGCCACGTGGCCTGGTCGTGGTTCGCCGCCAGAATGAGGTCCCCTTGCCGATGATGACGAGCCAAAAGAGGATGATCACGTTCCCGCGTAGATAGGTTCGCACCGGCTGCCAAGTCCAGTCTAGAAAGGACGAACAAACTTTTTAGGTGACGCGTCAAAGTGCTGCTGCCGCTGCCGACTGAGGAGTCCGTAGTAAGGTAACGTCTTTTAAAGGGATGGTCGTGACGTTACTGCCACGTGGCCTGGTCGTGGTTCGCCGCCAGAATCCGGTCCCCTTGCCGATGATGACGAGCCAAAAGAGGATGATCACGTTCCCGCGTAGATAGGTTCGCACCGGCCGCCAAGTCCAGTCTAGAAAGGGCGAACAAACCTTTTAGGTGACGCGTCAAAGTGCTGCTGCCGCTGCCGACTTTACAGTAGAACGCTACTGAATTGTTAAACATTTATAAGGCCTTAAACACTCGACGCAAAAAGGTTTAGCTTTAGAATATAAATGTAAAGCGACTTCAAAATTTGCCGAAGAATGCCTCATTGCGTAACATTTGCTCAAGAAGCTAAGTATGGCATTTAATTTTGCTTAAGATATACGCTTATATATGGTAACTTTAACAATTTCCGGCAGTGAATTATGCGTGCATTAAACGTAAAAAATGTGACGGGGTAGAAAGGTGCATAATTGAATCCTCCCGCATTTAAAGTGGCGTCATCGCGCAGTTGGGAAAATCGTTGTTTGAACCTGCTGTCGAATGCGATTTTTCTCACAAATGCAAGGATGTACCTTGAAAAAGTAAGGCGTGTCCCGTTGTGTGGACAAGTTTTGCTACCTCATAAAGATCAAATTAAAAAAAAAGAGGAATGACACTAGCATGACCGTCCTTATCTGACGGTCATGGCACACAAAATAGCTCCATTTTTGTTTTTCAGACGGCAAAACGTAACTAATCAAATATTTCGCGTCAAATTTATGACTAAAATCTGAAGCAAAGAGGTACCTGGTTTATTGCTTTTCTCCATCTAGCGTGTTGTTCTCGGCCATTTTAATCGAAAATGCTTTCCCGGTCGGGAACCTGGTATCAGTCTTTGGTAGTAACACGTTACTAGTTACGCGTTACTTGTAACTTTGTTACTTTTTTAAGTAACTTTTAACTGTAACCAGTTAAATCTAACTTGTAACTGTAGTTTTATTACTTTTTTCTGAGGTAACGATGAAAGTAACAAATTTACTTTTGTCGTTACTTTCTTTTTTTTATTATGAGTAATATATCAATGAACGAGTGCAATCTTGCTATTCCTTGCACTTTGAAATTGTCTGTCCTTACATTTCGAGTATAAAGTTGGCCTTGCACACTCTTGTGAATACGCTCTTTCTCGCGAGCCACGACCCGAATATAGCCCCATGTGTAGATTTGATGAAAACAAATCTTGTTATCTTTACTCACGCGCTTGTAGTTTGTGACTGAACATTTATATCTTAGTATCTTAAAGCACTACCTATGTTGTGCGTTTTTTTTTTTTTGCACAGACGCTTATAAATTGGGTAAATTAACCGTGAAACGACGATGCACGCGGAGGGCACTGCGCATGTTTCGTATTTTGATTTGCGCCACTACCCTGGCGTGGAAACTTTCAAACACTAATATTGAGAAGCAACTGCTGCTAAGTTACAATATGAAGTAAAAAGCGTACTTTTTTTAAATTTTATGCAATAAAACTTGGTGAGGGGCGTTTCAGTTTTACTAATGTTTTGCGTTATAGAGAAGCAACTGAGAAGTAACGTTATTACTCGTTAAAACTGTAACTGTAACGAGTTTCTCTTTTGTTGCGGCAACTGTAACGGTAACTTCGTTACTTTTTTTTGAAAGTAACTGTAACTGTAACGAATTACTTTTTCGAATTAAGTTACCCAAGACTGCCTGGTACGCTTAACGAAATATATTTGGCTCATTGAGGACTTCGGCTTGTGCTCACGCTGCTTATTTTTATTCATCATGACTATGCTTGACTGTTTGGTCCGACGAAGTGCTGCTGCAAGCGTTCAAGCTCGCAGCGAGGGCTGGATGATTGTCCAGCTTTTCCGCCGCATTGGTGATCTTAAATACTTTTAAACTTGATAGCCAAAATAACACAATGGATGTTCATTAAGATGGTTTCAAATAACGCTTTCGTTGTTTTCAAGGTGCACTTTGTGCTTTATCATTCCTGGTTTTCATACGTCGTCCTGTCCGCCCTAATAATTTTGACAACTCAGGGGTAATTACGAGTCTGGTCTTTAATTGCGCTTTAAATGTTCGCTTTTTGCTCCCTAGGTATAGAGCTCGGCGACACTAATAAGAAGGGCTCGAAGATGCTTTTAGAGGGATTTGAGTGCACGAGACAAAAGGCGGTCTGCTCCGGCATTCCGTGACGCTGCGTGGAACGAACAAGAGGCTGCATCACAGACGGAAGCAATCAAGATCCACGACTCTCTGTTCCTCATGCGCACTCTCCAGATCCAGCGCTGACAAAATAGCGGAGTTTCGGGCGGCCTTGAAAAAAACTGCATAGAGACGAACGGGCCTCCAAGTTCAATCTGCGCCCAGGCATTGGAAAACCTTCAGGAGTCTGCAAGAGCCATCCGAAGAAATCCCGAAGAAAGACATCCGTCGCCAGAGGATGGCGACGGATGTCGCCATCCTCTGGCGGCGGCTCGCCATCCTCGCCTTGGGGATGGCGATCCGCCGCCAAGGGTCGCCATCCTCTGGCTTGGCGGCGGCGGCGGCAACGGAACAACGTACTGAATCCTCGTAAATTTGCAGGCTGAGGCAGCGAAAAAAGACTCGTCGCTTTATCTAAGTACAAGGATCGACCCTGACGGCGGGAGCTGCCATTTCTTCGGTGGAATACGTCCTGTCCACGCGTCAGTTGCTGCCTGCTCTGGATTGGTCATCTGCTGCCAGGGCCGTGCGCAAACTCGTCTTTAAAAGACAACACGCTTCATCAGGATCTGTCTTGGCGGCGGCGGCGGCAACGGAACAACGTACTGAATCCTCGTAAATTTGCAGGCTGAGGCAGCGAAAAAAGACTCGTCGCTTTATCTAAGTACAAGGATCGACCCTGACGGCGGGAGCTGCCATTTCTTCGGTGGAATACGTCCTGTCCACGCGTCAGTTGCTGCCTGCTCTGGATTGGTCATCTGCTGCCAGGGCCGTGCGCAAACTCGTCTTTAAAAGACAACACGCTTCATCAGGATCTGTCTTGGCGGCGGCGGCGGCAACGGAACAACGTACTGAATCCTCGTAAATTTGCAGGCTGAGGCAGCGAAAAAAGACTCGTCGCTTTATCTAAGTACAAGGATCGACCCTGACGGCGGGAGCTGCCATTTCTTCGGTGGAATACGTCCTGTCCACGCGTCAGTTGCTGCCTGCTCTGGATTGGTCATCTGCTGCCAGGGCCGTGCGCAAACTCGTCTTTAAAAGACAACACGCTTCATCAGGATCTGTCTTGGCGGCGGCGGCGGCAACGGAACAACGTACTGAATCCTCGTAAATTTGCAGGCTGAGGCAGCGAAAAAAGACTCGTCGCTTTATCTAAGTACAAGGATCGACCCTGACGGCGGGAGCTGCCATTTCTTCGGTGGAATACGTCCTGTCCACGCGTCAGTTGCTGCCTGCTCTGGATTGGTCATCTGCTGCCAGGGCCGTGCGCAAACTCGTCTTTAAAAGACAACACGCTTCATCAGGATCTGTCTTGGCGGCGGCGGCGGCAACGGAACAACGTACTGAATCCTCGTAAATTTGCAGGCTGAGGCAGCGAAAAAAGACTCGTCGCTTTATCTAAGTACAAGGATCGACCCTGACGGCGGGAGCTGCCATTTCTTCGGTGGAATACGTCCTGTCCACGCGTCAGTTGCTGCCTGCTCTGGATTGGTCATCTGCTGCCAGGGCCGTGCGCAAACTCGTCTTTAAAAGACAACACGCTTCATCAGGATCTGTCTTGGCGGCGGCGGCGGCAACGGAACAACGTACTGAATCCTCGTAAATTTGCAGGCTGAGGCAGCGAAAAAAGACTCGTCGCTTTATCTAAGTACAAGGATCGACCCTGACGGCGGGAGCTGCCATTTCTTCGGTGGAATACGTCCTCTCCACGCGTCAGTTGCTGCCTGCTCTGGATTGGTCATCTGCTGCCAGGGCCGTGCGCAAACTCGTCTTTAAAAGACAACACGCTTCATCAGGATCTCTCTTGGCGGCGGCGGCGGCAACGGAACAACGTACTGAATCCTCGTAAATTTGCAGGCTGAGGCAGCAAAAAAAGACTCGTCGCTTTATCTAAGTACAAGGATCGACCCTGACGGCGGGAGCTGCCATTTCTTCGGTGGAATACGTCCTGTCCACGCGTCAGTTGCTGCCTGCTCTGGATTGGTCATCTGCTGCCAGGGCCGTGCGCAAACTCGTCTTTAAAAGACAACACGCTTCATCAGGATCTCTCTTGGCGGCGGCGGCGGCAACGGAACAACGTACTGAATCCTCGTAAATTTGCAGGCTGAGGAAGCGAAAAAAGACTCGTCGCTTTATCTAAGTACAAGGATCGACCCTGACGGCGGGAGCTGCCATTTCTTCGGTGGAATACGTCCTGTCCACGCGTCAGTTGCTGCCTGCTCTGGATTGGTCATCTGCTGCCAGGGCCGTGCGCAAACTCGTCTTTAAAAGACAACACGCTTCATCAGGATCTCTCTTGGCGGCGGCGGCGGCAACGGAACAACGTACTGAATCCTCGTAAATTTGCAGGCTGAGGCAGCGAAAAAAGACTCGTCGCTTTATCTAAGTACAAGGATCGACCCTGACGGCGGGAGCTGCCATTTCTTCGGTGGAATACGTCCTGTCCACGCGTCAGTTGCTGCCTGCTCTGGATTGGTCATCTGCTGCCAGGGCCGTGCGCAAACTCGTCTTTAAAAGACAACACGCTTCATCAGGATCTCTCTTGGCGGCGGCGGCGGCAACGGAACAACGTACTGAATCCTCGTAAATTTGCAGGTTGGTTTTAACCTCCCTTGTTGACTTGAAATTGTGTTGCTGTTGCTTTGTCGTCGCTGCTGCCAAGTGTTTACCTGCTTTCTCGTGTCTTTTTTCCTGTCGGTTCTTTTGTTTTCTCTGAATACTGCTCTTCGATATGACGAAGGATATAGCCAAGTTGTTAAGTGACTTCAAAGAAGACATTAGACAGGAGCTGAAGGGTTTCAGGGACACTTTTGAGAGAGATCTCAGGACAGAGTTACGGGAAATACGTAACGGTTTAAAAGAAATAAGTGAAATAAAGGACAGCATGAACTTTATAAATAAGGAATTTGAGACTTTCAAAGTGAAAATGACTGTACTTGTAACCGAAAACTCTGTCCTGAAAAAGGAAAACACCGAAATGAGAGCGGAAATGGTTGTGCTGAACAAGGCATTAGAGGAAGCTGAAAATAGGCTAGTGAACTGCGAGCAGTACTCGCGAAACAACAACATCGAGGTTAAAGGTATTCTGAAAGACGAAACCGTAAATGCAGAACAGTTGATAATGAAACTTGGAGATGTCATCGGTGAACCGATAACCAAAGCAGACGTCGAAGCATGCCACTGGGTGCCGACTAAAGATAGCGCCAAAAGCAACATCATTGTCCGTTTCATGCACCGAAATAAGCGAGACAGTGTCCTTGATAAGGCTAAGAAAAAGCGAATTTCGTGTCGCGACCTAGATCAGCCGTCGGATGCTCCAGTATTTGTGAACGAGCACTTGTGCCCGTATTTGAAAAAACTGCTCGGAATGGCGGTGTCTAAGAAACGTGAACACCTTTGGCGGTTTGTGTGGGTCCGAAACGGCAAGATACTGGCGAAACAATCTGTTGACACTCCTGTTATTTCAGTATCACATGAGGATGACTTGAGGCTGATTTGTTAAACATCGTTGTTTTTCTTTTTTTTTTTTTCTGTGTATGCCTTGTCATGGCAGAAGACCTTGGTGCTGTAACGCTTGATCAGTTGAATCTTTTTTTGAGTGAGGGTCACAAAACTAAGATAAGTTTCTTTCATCTAAACGTGCAATCTGCTAGGAATAAAGGAGACAGCCTAATGTTGCTTTTTGATTCTTTTCAAACTTCATTTAATATTATTATGCTAACGGAAACATGGTATATTGATGACTGTGATTTTTTTGTACTACCTGGATATAATCATTTTTATTTAAATCGAGATTACGGACGTGGTGGAGGTGTCTCGTTACAAAGCAATTTTTCTGACCTTGAGGTTGTTCCGGATTACACCATCATGACTCGCGACTATGAGATACTCTGTGTTAGAAGAAAAAACTGCATTTACTCGGTTTTTTATCGTCCACCAGGTGGAAATGTTTCAATCTTTTTTAACTTTTTAGAAGAACTTTTTTGTTTTGCAAATGAGGAGAGATGTAAACTTTTTCTTGGTGGAGACCTAAATATAAACATACTCGAAGAATCGCGTGTCAAAGACGACTTTCTTATTCTACTTACATCAAATAACTTTTGTAATTTTATAAATTCTCCCACTCGTGTCCCATCCTCATCGTCCACATTGCTTGATGTTTTTGTGACTAATCAAGAAGTAAGCTCGGTTAGTGCTGGCGTTCTGGAATATAGTTTAAGTGATCATCTACCCATATTCATGTTGATAAATAATATAACATACCAGAAAATTGAGAGCGAGAATGAAAACAGAAGGACTATTAGGATCCGAAGCATAAATTCCGCCACTTTAGAAAAATTTCGTGAAACTATTTCAAATACAAATTGGGACCCGGTTTTTTCCGCTACATCTGCTGATGAAGCGTATAATGAATTTTTAGCTATTTTTAAGAATATATATGAAAACTCTTTTCCTTATAGGCAATTGAAACAAGCTAAAAAGAACCGCAAGCCATGGGTAACTAGAAAATGCCTAAAATTGATTAATAAAAAAAAATAAACTGTATAGTACGTTTCTTAAAACAAGAACTCCAGAAGATCTTGCTCTTTTCAAAAAATGCAGAAATACAGTAAATAAGGTTCTTCGCCAGTCTAAACATACATATTTTCATAATTTATTTAATGAGACATGTATGAAGAGAACAGATCTTGTATGGAAACAGCTAAACCAAGTGTTAAAACATAGCCCCTTTGAGTCAGCTCTACAAGAAGCAACTAAAGAAGGTGTAACATTACAAGGAAAAGCTCTCGCAGAAGCTTTTAATACGTATCTAATAAATCTTGTAAGTAGCATACATAGTCCGTTATCAATGGCCTTTATGAAACCTAGAAATCAACACAATGCCTTTTTCTTTCCAACAGACGAACAAGAAGTATTTTCCACAATGTTATCATTTAAAAACAGTAACTCCTCTGATATAGATGATTTCCAGATCAAACCAATTAAGTATGTATTAGATGTCTTGGCACCTGTTTTAACACATATTGTGAATGCCTCATTGTATAGTGGTGTATTTCCTACAAAAATGCAGATTGCAAAAGTTATTGTTTTGTTTAAAGGTGGAAACAAAAACGATTTTTCAAATTATAGACCTATATCAATATTACCTGTGTTTTCTAAATGCCTTGAAAAAATCATTCATAATAGATTAACAAGTTTCTGTAAAAAAATTTGCAATAATTACAGACTCTCAGTTCGGTTTTCGCAAAGGCCGATCAACGGAATTGGCATTGTTACAACAGAAGGAGCTAATTTTAAAGTCTTTCGAAGAAAAAAAATTAATTTTGGGTATTTTTATAGATTATTCTAAAGCGTTTGATCGTATCGATCATATTACTCTCATAAAAAAACTCGAATGTTATAGAGTCCGTGGTGTAACACTTGATATTATAAAATCATATCTTAATTTTCGGCGGCAATGTGTTGTAATAAATGGTCAAAGTTCTACCGTTCAACCTATCAGATCAGGAGTACCACAAGGTAGCATCTTGGGTCCTCTTTTATTTAACTTGTATATAAATGATATTGTTAACATCAGTAGAACCCCCTCTTTCATCATTTACGCTGATGATACTAGCTTATTTTTTTCAGGCACTGAAATACAGGAACTGGCGTATGAAACTAACACCACACTACAGAAGCTATATGAATGGAGTGTAGTAAACTCGTTAGTAATTAATATGAGCAAAAGCAAGGCGGTCCTTTTCAGACCTAAGAATAGAAATGTTAGTTCCAATTTTAATATTGTTCTTGGCCTCTCTCAAATTGAACTCGTTCAAAATGTGAAAACGCTTGGAGTTTATTTTAACAACCACCTGTCTTGGAATGATCATATTATCAATATAGCTAAAAAGCTTTCAAAAGTGCTGGGAAAATTGTACCAGTTTAAAAATATACTGCCTTGTCGTTTAAAATTGCTCATATATAAAGCTCTTTTTGAACCTATTTTAAATTACTGTAGCTTGGTGTGGAGCACTACAAGCCAGTCCAACCTAAATAAACTACATATTCTTCAAAAAAAGGCTGTCCGCATTATACGAAACGTGTCTTTTGACACACACACTCGTCCTCTGTTTAAAGAGCTGCATCTAACATCTATTCTTGATTCATATGAATTTACTCTCCTCACACGATATAGATCCACCCTCCGATGTAATGAACCATTTTTTACTTGTATTTCAAATTTAACTCCCATTTCTAAACCTTATGACGTTAGGGAAAGGGAGCGCTGGAAAATTCCATTTAATCGCACGAACTACGGGTTTCAAATGTTAAGCTATAATCTTCCACTTGTCTTAAATAAAGTTGAAAAACAAAATTTGTCAAACATTGAAAACCTACATCTCAATGAAATTCGAGAACTTTGTTTTCACAAATAAAAAATAAATTGTCTTTGTGAGCTGTAAATGCATCCGGTTTATATATTTTTGTTTCCTGTATACACCCAGTCCCTAGATGCTGTCGTTTCTTTTCGTTCTTTGTGTAAGAGGTCAAATCCTTCCTCAAACAGCAAATAGAGTATATAAGTGTTTTATTTATTTTTTTCCCCATGTCGCTGTCTGCTTGTTTTCCCCGGTTGCTGTTGTTTGTTACCGTATGCCAATTGTAAGGCTGCAGAGGCCTTGTCAAGTCAAAACTGTTTTGACTTTTTGCCTCTGCAGCCCACATCACTATTTGATGATGATGTAAATAAAATTGATTGATTGATTGATTGATTGATTGAGTTCTGTCTATCTGTTAACACCAGCCAGCCTCAACGACCTAGTCATTGATGGTGTGTGCAAGACAACATCAGGATTGTCACCTAAGCCATTCTTGATCTACGATAACGATAAAGCGACGATTCTCGTTTGAGAATCGTCGCTTTTGCCACAGCGGAGTGCTTACGGTTGTTCTGTCAAAGCAATACTTTGCTCATGAATAGGAACTTCGCCATGGCTCCGAGGTTGTTCCTGCAGCTCTAAGTTTGACACGTCGCTTTGGGAGAAACCGCAGTGCCAGTGATTTACGCTTTTATGAGCGACAAAACCCAAGACTCATACGAGGAACTACTGAACTCCGTGGTTGCCGCTTCGGAAGCCACTACCGGATCATCACCAAATCTAGGTATTGTCATCGCCGATTTCGAGACTGCTGCTATGAACCCTACATGGGTAAATTACCTTCAAAATGTAATTTAATTACAATTACAATTACTTAGCTTCCAAAGTAGTTTAACTACAATTACAATTACTACTACGCAAAAGTAGTTCACTGCAATTACAAATTACTTTTTAAAAGTAATGCAATTACTTTACAATTACTTATTTCTGAGATTTACCCACCTTGGGCCATATAACTGTAAACGAGTTATATGGCCGCTGTATAAATGTATGCATTCTACTTTCCTTTTATGAAATTTGTTAAATGGATTATAGAACTTAATAGTTTGGAGTAATGAACTCCTGCGTTCTTATATTCTCAAAAAATAGAAAAATAAATGGTGACAAAATCCACAGGGGCGAGTTGAATCTCAGAGCTTATGCAAATGGTATCCAAGTCAAACCAACAAAAAATAAACTTAAAATAATACAAGGAAACAAATATGCGACAGTACTGGTATCATAAAACTCGCGTAAAAATGGCTAATAAGAGATACTTGTAAATGACGTCAAACATTTAAATATACGACAACTTACGAAAACATTGCAGCCACAATGATTCGCTGCCTCTCCCTATCTATGGACTTGTAACATGTCGGATGTGGGTAACCGTAGCACGCGAACTGTGGTCGCTTCCACAAAACTAGTGTTGCAATAGCAGCAACTCAATTGCCAGGGATTCTGGGTTAATTCAGTGCACGGTAACACCCAAAAAGCTCCTGAGGTAGATAATAAATTTAGGATCGTCATGTAGCCAATCATTAGGATAGCAATGATTGTATCGATGTTATGCGTCTCATAAAAAAAGACCGATTTGAATTTAGCATGGCAAGAACAACCTCGAAAAATTATGACACACTGTAAACGACTTCATTTTCGCGAATTTCGCGAATCGCCTACAATTCGCGAAAAATAAGTCCCGCGAGCAATTCCGGTAATTTGTAAACACATTGGAATCTATATTGCGACCCCACCGCGTCGCGAAAATTAGAATCCACGAATTATTTCAAAACTGCGGCCTCTTAGACGCCTCAATTTCATGAGTTACTTGAGCGTGTTTCAGCTGGAAGATATAGACGAGCCATTTTTTTTTTTTTTTATAACTAAGTATTATTGAAAGTGACAAAAAAGTTGCCTACCTACAAATGTTTCCTTCCGCAAATTGGAGGTCGCCTTTCGGTTTGTTGAATTTGCTTTCAGAGACGGTGCGGAGAGTTTGCACCTCACAATTATATTTCTTACATTGCTGCTAATCTGTTTAAAGAATTTTCGTAACAATGCCCCGGTAGCCTTTCCTTTTCCATTGTAGATAAGACTGTTGCAGGTTCTCAATGCAAAGCAGCGGTGCGCGCCTCGGGACGGTTCCACAGGCCAGGACGAGAGGACAACGCGTGGAGGGTCACGATAGAGGTGTAAAAACAAAGTGCCAAGCCAAGCCCTCTGTATATAAAAAAGAAGCCTTCAACGAACAACAAATGTAAAAACAATCACCCTACAGTCTAAGGCCGCGGTTTGTAAGTTTTGGAATCCCATCCAATCAGGCTGACAAACGGTTGAAAGGGTTAGGTAGAGCGAACACTAAATAATGAAGATTTATACAAAAAGGTAGACGAGGATTGGGAGAAGCAAGAGCAGTGTAGCAACAACAGTTGGAAGTAAGGCCTGCAGGGTGAGTCGTGTTAATGAGACCTGCTGCTTCTTTGCTTCTTCGCCTCGATGTTAAAAAGTAGCACGACTTACTGTTAGTGGTACCAACATACGAGATAGAGGAGAAGGGCGTGAAAAACTCATAAAGAAAAGAGAATAATTTCATGAACAAAAAAGACCCCACATTTGACTGAAATATGTAAGCGAATATGCTAGCGGCGAAGACGAGTAAGGAGAACCTCGAACCTCCCCGCCTCGACGCGATGATGTGATCGGAGCCAACCAGCTCGACTTCGACCCTCGATGCCCCCGTGTGGGAATGAGAAATAAGAAAGACCCCTAGAAACAGGAGAAACAGGAAGCGAACGAGACGAAGAGTCAGATTCAACTACGACAGGAACGAAAACGGACGCAAATGTAGCCCTCATTTATCAAATTATTTCTCAAATTCTTCATTAAATCCTTTTACAGTCTACAAAATCCTTCATTCCGTTCTATCCCAGCCTCTTTTTCCCATCCCTCTTTTCCCTTTTTTGAGCAGGTTGGGAGACACTTTCCCTTGTCGCTTTGGCTGTGCCGTCGTTCCGTGGCCAGGGGGAAAAACGCCCCCTCCGCAAAATCTTGCAAAAGTAATTGTAATTGTGCCTGAAATTTAGCAATTACTGACGCTAGAAAGTAATTAAATTACAATTACAATTCCTTTTAGCCAAAAGTAATTATTGCAATTACAAATTATCAGGAAAAGTAATTAAATTACAGTAATTCAATTACTGTAATTGAATTACTACCCAAGTCTGCTATGAACTCTGCAAGTGCTGTGTTCGGAGAAGACGTCACCACAAGAGGGTGCTATTTTCATTTTCGCCAAAGCGCATGGTGAAAAATTCAAGAGCTGTCTCTAGAGTTCCTTTATAAGGAGAGCGACGTCTTTCGCCTGTTTGTTGGCATGATGAATGGAAAGGCATTCCTCCCTTTGGACGACAACGCACGCGGCATTGGGTTTTTGCGAAATACAGCTCCTCTAGAAGCGGGAGATTTGCTTGATTACTTCGATAGTACCTATGTCACCGGTACGTTTCGCAGAGTTCTCACTAGGAATGGAACTGTCAGACTCCGAAGATGTGCACCTATATTTCCTCCGAGGATTTGGAACATGCACGTTGCAACGATGACCGGCGACCCCAGGACAAACAACCTCGCGGAAGCGTGGAACAGGAAGTTTTCAAGCATGGCTGGGTACTGCCATCCCACCATTTGGAGGGCGATCGACGCTCTGCAGTCTCAACAAGCCTCTGTCGCTACGGTTATGACACAGGAAATGGCCGGACATCCGCCAAAAAAGAAGACAAAAATAATCTACAAAGAGATGCAGCAGCGGCTTGTAACTCTGTGCATACTGTACGTGCATGGGCTCCGTCCCTTGAACGACCTTTTAGGGGTGTGGGTTATGTGAATACATTTTCGTATTAGGCCTCTGCTTCAGCAGCGCCGACTTCTTGTCTCTTAAGTGGTCTATGTAATAAGTACGCTCCTACTTGTGAAATCAATTTTTGATTTCTTTAATATACATTGTTCAGACAGAGCTATGTTGTTTCTGAAAAATAGATCGCGGTGGTACGACAGGTTCATTTTTAGAAAGCCACGTCAAGAACCTGTAGTACGTGCAGGTTAATGATTTTCATTCCGGATATCGTTTTGAAGCTCGATAGGGCTAATTTGAAAACAGGCTCTGGCGATAGAAATATTTTGATTACACACGTGTAATGTATCGGTAGAAATCAAGAACCTTTGACAAATAGAGCTACATGGTATAGATAAAAGGGATTTAAAATTTGTTTCAAATGATTATATTGAAAATGTTGATATTATCCTCGAACATTTGTCGAAATAAATTTCAAAGTACCAAACCATTTTTTCCTGTTATGAGCGCTCAAAGTCTCGGTTAATTCACCTTGGACCATTTTGTCCGGGTTGGCGCTTGGGGCGATTTTGTCCCGGACCATTTTGTAAGGGACCGTCTTGACTGGGACGATTCTCACTGAGACGGTTTTGTCCTACTCCCTCAGTAGATCGTGTAGTCACTCCCGCAACTCCATACGCAATCCGTTATGGTCTCCGCTATACAGTTTTTTTTTAATTAACAGATTTGTTTAAAAAACGCAGTGAAGTTATACTAATGCGGTCTCCGCAGTTGAGTTATAGGGCTGGAGGCACATAGTATAGGGGGCTAATCGTAACCATCCGTCGGCTAATTAATTAGAAATCGTTAATTAGGTTTTTCATTAACAAAAATAGGCATATCGTTCAATTAGAAACTTGCTCAGCTTCATCATAAAACCACTAAATCAACTCTTTTTATGAGGATATAACGCGGGGCTAGCATTTTGCGGCGTTCTAAAAGGTGCTCAGTTTTGACGTGTTTCTAGGCTTCGCTTTCTTATCGGAGCGCATCTTCGCTCCCGCGCTCCTGCCCCCCGGTGGTCGCGGCGCGAAGCCACCCCCTCGCCTCCCTCGTAGCATGGAGGAAAGTTAGGCGCACGTGTGTTGCGCGTCTCAGCCACTGGGGAGCAGGACCGCGTGCGCAGAGATGCGCTCTGATAAGAAATCGAAACCTAGAAACGCGTTCAAATTCAGTGTTTTTACGGAACGTCGTAATATGCTGCCCCTGCGCTATATCCGTCTAAAAAGAGTTGATTTAATGGTTTTCGATGACGCTGACCAAGTTTATATTGGGAACCATATCTCTATTTGTAATAATTGAAAAGTTGATTAACGAATTATAAATTATTCGCCGACTGATCGTTACGAGTAGCCCCCTATACTATGTCCCCCTGGTGGTATAACTCACCTCTACAATCGGCATAAGTGTAACTTTCACGGCTTTTTTTTTAAACAAATCAGTTAACTTAAAAAAAAAACTATATACTGTAGGGGAACTACGTTTTTATGTTTTAGTAGAATGTTTGCAACCCGGCCTAGAATATAGCGCCGCGAGAGCTTACACAACGCAATACTTTCAAGCTAAATTTAAAGGCTTGCATAGCAGTTGCTAGTGATCTTCTATTCATGTCGCTATCTAGATAAAATATCAATTTATTATCCAGTGCTTATGTTCATCTTTGCTTCTTTTATAAGCAGAGCTGCAAGGGGGAAACAGTAGCAGAAGTGACCGGCGACCGGAGCGGAAAAAATGCGACACGCGGCGCTGTTGTTCCTGAGCTCGCCGATACCGAGAGTGTCAGTCACGTTGCATGTTTCAACGCGGGGCAGTAAGCAGCCCATCCTAAAGCCCGCCTTTTAACAGCTATCTTATCCCTCAATTTTCTGGCGACCACCACCGCGTTGAAACATGCAACGTGACCGGCACTCTCGGTATCGGCGAGCTCAGGAACAACAGCGCCGCGTGTCTCGATTTTGCCGCTCCGCTCATCGGCCACGTGTGCTACTCTTTTTCTGTTGCAGGAGTACGTCCAGTACGTTTGCGACGAGTAGACTTGAGATACACATTGTTCACGTCGGGTTGGCTTAATCACGCACTACAGCCGCGCTCGTTTCGCGACGCAAGAGGAACCGCGTGATAAAAGAGCAACTCGGCAGCCAAAAAAATGCCAGTTTCTTTTTTTTTTTTTTTTTTGAGGGGGGGGGGGTATTGCGTTATTTGATATGTGGCAGGAGATACAGCGCAGCGCAAGCTAAAAAAACAGCGGTGAACCGTCAGCTGTAGTGAATCGTCGGTTCCTTGAAGCCCGCGGATCCGCCCTCCCTCCCCCACTTCGCCCCGCAACCAGAATGGAATGTAAAAGAGCTTGTTGTTGGGCTAGTTGGTGTTGACTGTATTGAACCATGGTTAAAAGCGCTAAAAAGACGTATTCAAGATAGAAGCGCCTGTGTTTGTCTTCCATCTTGCGTACGCCTTTTTAGCGATTTTAACCATGGTTCAATCCAAAATGGAATGTCTGTGCGACGCTTTTTTCAAAGTGGACTCTTCCGGAATGAACAGTTGACCTTGTTTTCCGGATCGATTGCTTCGTTCCTTCGCCGAATCGTCATTTCGGTGTCATTTCTTGCGCGGGGCCATGTTTCTTGATAAACGCGTGTTCCCGCAAGCCGGTAGGAGTCTCGATGTTGACGGACGAAAACGTGTGTCGGAAGCATTCGCTCGTCGCCATTCAGTGCTCTCTTTTCGACTGGATATGCTGTTCTGCTTTACTCAGAACTTAAATAAACGCCGCACGGATTATCTTTCGTTTCATAGTACGTGCTCTTTAATTCAAGAGTATACGTTGCTCGCGGAGGTGACGGGGGCAGGAACCTAAAGAAAGGGTCGACCCGAAGAAAGCAGCGATCTTACAGCTAAATAATCACGCAAAAAAAAAAAAAAAAAAAACAAGGTTACGACGATGCATTTTCCGTGCGCACTACTTGTCATTAAAGTCAAAGCAAGTAAGCAGGCGAGCTGGTTAAGGGTAGATATAGTTTGGTGTCTGTCTGTCCGTTTTTTGTTCCCTCGCTCCTGGATTACAATGTCTACTTGTCATGCAGCAAGCAACGCGAAGAAAGTGGTCGTACCTGCCCTGCCAGTGATAAATCGCCACCTGTACTTATCGCAGGAGCAAGGTTTCATCCAACATAAAATCCGCGATCTTGAAGCGAAGTGGGCACATACGGCGTGATTCTCGCAAGACACACGCCACGCAATAATTTTCTATAGGCGTGTAAAGAAAATTGATTGGTTCCTAGTATTTAGAGTAAGGGCCATAAAATTTTCTATAGACGGGTAAAGAGAATTTATTGGTTCCCAGCCTTTAGACTCGGGCCATAGCATTTTCTATAGGCGGGTAAAGAACATTTATTGGGGCCTAGTCTTTAGACTCGGGGCCATAGCATTTTCTATAGGGGGAAAAGAAACTTTAATGGTTCACAGTCTTTAGACACGGGGCCATAGAACTTTCTTAAGGCGGGTAAAGAAACATTAATAATTCCCAGGCTTTAGACACAGGGTGATAGGTTTTTCTATACTTGGCTGTAGCTGCATTTATGAATTTCTATGGCCGACCATAGAAGGCCATTGGGGGAGATAGCCTGCCATAAAATTTTTCATAGACGACCATAGACCATTTTTGTATGGGTTACTTTGACCAAACAACCGAAGTGAAGAAATCGTTTTATGATTCCGCTCGTAGACCCTCGTAGACCCTCTTCTAGTGATATAAACGTGCTGCGCAGAAGCGTGCGCAAAAGACTATAATCCGTACAATATTAATTTTCAGCCATATGTATCTGGAATAAGAAATGTTTGTTTTGCGATGTTTTCTGTTCCACGCTAGACCCTCCTCCAAAGTCGGCGACAACGGCTGTCTGCCATTGCTTGCTGACATACTCTGAGCATAGATTGGATATGAGGGTGACGTCAGAGTTCGGCGTCAACTCGGGTCCAATCGCGCGCATCGTGTCCAAGCAATGGAGACCGCCAATGCCGCCTCGTGGAATCTTAAAAAGGATCCTTTGCGCAGTTCATTTATTTCTAAGATCTACAGGGTGTTTCGCAAAAAGTGGAGAAATTTGACATTGCGAAAACTACACGTCGCAAAAAAAAAATGCTTGCGTCGTTTTGGTTGTGGTCCAGAAGCCTATTTAAGAAAACTATTAAAGTCCGGGATAAATAGATTGTTAAGTATCTTCGGGTAATTAACTTTTTAATATTGTGATTAAGGACATGGTTTTGATTAACAAAACTGCTTCATATCAGTGAAAATGACTAAATCAACAAATTGCAGAACGATAGAAGGCACGCGAAGCATTTTACGGCTTTCTGAAAAACCGCACAAATTCGACGGGTTTTTAAGTTTCGGTTTGCAATCGGAGGGCATCTCGACCCCGATGGCACCGCGCCCTGTGGAGAAATGGTGCAATCAACCTCTGCTGCGCTGTCCTCACGCAGCGCATTAAAGGCAGGTTGCACAATTTCTCCATGGGGCGCGATGCCGTCGGAGTCGAGATGCGGTCCGATTGCAAACCGAAATTTAAAAACCCGTCGAATTTGTGCGGTTTTTCAGAGAGCACCAAAATGCTTCGCTTCCCTCTATCGTTCTGCGATTTGTTGATTTAGTGTTTTTTGATTATGCTGAGCAATTGTTTAATTGAAATCATGTCTTTAAACACAATATTAAAAAAGTTAAACACGCAAAAACAATGAACACCCTAATTATCCCGGACTTTAATACTTTTCCTAAATAGGCCCCTGGCTCAGGAACAAAACGACAGAAGCCTTTTGTGTTGCGACGCATAGTTTTCGCAGTATCAAATTTGTCCATTTTTCGTGAAACACCCTGTATATTGCACGGAGCATCCAGGAAAGGCGCCATCTCTTTACCTTGTCCGCGCAGGAGGCCGCCTTGCGTTTTCCACCTTCTCCCGGAATGGACGGGGTCCGAGCACCGCCTCCAGGAGGACGACGAAAACCTTGCATGTGCAACTCTTCGTCGTGAGGCTGGGCATACTTCACGTGGTATTGGCCATCGATGCGATGTGTTTTCAAGGCTGCACTGCACTCAGGAAGGTCGCATA
Source organism: Ixodes scapularis (assembly GCF_016920785.2). Lineage (NCBI taxonomy): Eukaryota > Metazoa > Arthropoda > Arachnida > Ixodida > Ixodidae > Ixodes > Ixodes scapularis. The sequence continues at coordinate 83,342,956 of NW_024609838.1, read as the reverse complement.
TAAAAGTGGCCCCATTGCAACCATATGTGGAACGCGTGAACCTATGTCCTCCATGCGTCGTCTTGACGACGCCATTACTCATTTTTATGATGTTCACCG